>NC_056726.1:459906676-459999877 GCF_019279795.1 Protopterus annectens
GTAAACCTAACATGATATAGGAAGCCAGAGTTCCAAAGAAATGCAGTATGTAAAGAATTGAAAAGTGCTTAAACAAGCAGTTATTAAGTAGCACCAAAACACATGAAATAACCAAGTTGCATTGGTCCCTAAGCTACACTGCTCCATAACATTCTACAATGACTTCTAACCACACTGAAATTATACCCAGATTTGGCAATTAGCCAATATTCTAAATAAATTAATTCATAGACAAGCTAGGTAAATCAAAATTTTTGTCCACCATAGATTTAATCAAGTGGTACTTGCATACTCTTCTCAGTTTTAAAGCTAAAAAGAAGATAGTAGTTTCTACTCCAATTGTCTTTTTCATTACACTGTCTTGCCTTTTGAACTTCATGGAACTCCAGTTGCTTTTCAAAGGTTCTACTATGAAATATTAAAGGGCACACTCCAATCTTCTGAAATGCTGAAAACTAGAAGGAAGAAAAATCAACTTTAAGCATTTTTTTGCAGGGAAGCAAGGCCCCCTGCACCCCCAAACTTACAAATACCAACTCGAAAACAGTAGAAATCTCCATAAAGGAGTGAATTGCTGCTGGTGAGATTTCTAAGTGTGTGTGCAAGCAATGGTTTCTCTCTCAAGATGTTTTCCTGCAGGCAAATGAAAATTGTGGAATTTCACCTTAGCCCAAGTGTAGTGAAATAGTTTTCAAAGGCTCTTGTTTAAAGTCCTGAAATCTCATGTTAGGTACTTAACTGCATATCTTGATGATGTAGTAATTTGTTCAAAAGATCGGCAGTCATATTTATCCAAAGTGCAAACCATGGTAGACTCTTTAACACAAGCAGATATTACAATTAAATGTTGCCAAAAGTAAGGTCTGCATAACAGAATTCAACATTATTTTTCAGAGAACTCCCAATTTCCTGCCTGCAGTCATGGCAGAACAGACTGCACTATGATTCCAGAAGGACTTTTTCTTCACTTATTGATGCAGATGAATGAGGTCTAGAACTGGTCTGAGGTCTTGAGTTTTTTGGGCATCAAGAAGAATCTTCAGTAATGCCCAGTTCCTCTCCAGTCTGGTCTAGTGGGATCTCCTAGATGACCTTTTTTTAAGAGAACAATTTTATTCCTCCTTCTGGGCTGCCCTGCTCTGATTGGGTGCACTAATGCTAGATTGGAGGATGGCTTTCTGGGCATTTTTAAAAATGGTACTGAGTATATGACCAGCCACATAAGCTAATGCAGGCAAAAGTCATCCCAACTGCCTCCAGAACAGGACAATCAAGTAACTATTCAGACTTCATACTCCATGGATCCTGAGGACGAACCATCAAAACTGACAAACCACTGCTGATGCTGAGGCTGTTTGGGAGTTTCAAAATGATGTTCTTGGCTCTCCCTTTCTTTTTTTGTATGATTTCTGGGGCCAACAGTGTGACTCCAATAGTTGTGAGCATTTTGTTTTCCTGTTCACAGTGGAGGAGTTTAACTTTAATCTTCTGCCCAAAAAGGGTTCTGTGAAAAGGGGAAATAATGAAAGTCACCTTGAAGAGTTCTGTGAAACAAGTGAGGCATAGCCAGAGCTGATACTGCACTACAGTACCTGACCCTGTTGAAATAACGGCATCATTGACTGCATTGTTTAACGGACACATGTTCAGTGAAGTGATAGAACTAATAGTGACCACCTGGGCCACCAACTGTTTTCGAAGATCCCCAGTAAGAAACTATTTTGAAGTTTTCAGAGTTTTATTGGCCAGATCTCACTGTAGCCTCCCCACATGTGCCAAGTAATTCATCACTTTGATGGAAAAAGTACTTGATGCATATACATGCTTTCAAATCTATGATCTGGGAATCCGTATTTGGAGGATGGATATCCTGAACATCCCTTGACAGCTCACATTTAATGGCTGCTAACACTTCAATGGAGTCAACAAGAGGTTCCTTACTCCAGTGGGACCCATCTTTGTGGGTCTGCAGCAGTTTGTCAGATTAGCATGGAACTGGCTCAGTTATACCCAGTTCCCTACAAGCCTTGGAGCACACTATGTCAATAAGCTTGTCTGTCAGGGGTATTGCCCAAGCTGCTGGGGTGAGGAACTGTAGCCTTCCTGAAGGATATCTTCCTGAGGGGAGGTATAGTCTCATTATTTCAAGAATCTCACTAAATTTGGTGTCCCCTGGAGGGGATTGGGGTGAAGCCTCCCCTTTGTCAAGATCCATGTCTGGGAAGGCTGACTCTGAAGGAGACACTATATGCTTTTCTCTTGCACAGCCTTTTGCTAGGTGACTCAGAGGGAATTCATCTTAACTCTCATGTGTAGAACTCAACTCAGACCTAGGATGTCTGCTCTGCCTCTAATGAATTCTGTTCTGTGAGGGCAATAATGATCAATAGCTTAATGGCTTTGCTTCAATGATGTATTGGGGTAAAACTGATGGAGCAGATTCTTATTTTAGATGGCAAATTTGATATGATGCCCTCTAGGCCGAATCTTCTGCTGAAGTGCTTAGGACCAAATTCATGAGCACCAATGCTGATGGTAGAAAACCATTGGCACAGATGACTCTAACACAGAGGCCATCAGGGTGGACTTCAGCACCAAAAAACCAAAAGCTAACACTGTCAACACTGGTAATGGCCCTAAAAAAGAATGTACTGGAGACAGCAATGAGCACTCAGTGCTGATCCATTTAGGCCTAGAGGGAGTCATAGCCAGCACGGTCAGGGATGATATTTCCACTGGCACTCAGGGCACTGATGCTTTGGGAAGTCAAATCTGTGGGTACAGAAAAGATTGGAACAAGATTTCTGGTCAGTTCCAAAACTACTCCCAGTATTGAAAATAGGCCTGGAGTAGAAAATACAGTGAAGAGGGATTGGTATCTTCTAATACCACACTAGACAACAAGGAGCCTAAGAGAACACCAAACTGCAGGTGAGCCTTCACAAAAACAGTCATCATTCTGTCTCAATTCAACTGCATGGATCTTTGGAGGAACCTAGAGGAGTGGAAGCACACAGCCAAAGTGGAGCAGGAGGAAAGAAACCTTGGCAGCTCCTGCTCATTGGAGAAACTTCCTATTCTTCACCTTGGAATGGAGTCCATCAGCCCCCTATAGATTCAAGCCTTGGAGGAGAAACAGAGTGTGAAAGAGTAGTTATGGAAGATGGCCCTGGACATAATGAAGAGGAGGCTATTAGCTGAGGAGCCATGGCTGGGAAAAGCATCCATAAAATTGAGGACTCTGAATCCTCTAATCTTTTTTTTCTTTCTTTTCTCTGGGTGATCAACCCTGTCTTTGTCATTGAGTGTCTCCTTTTCTCTGTCCTTCTCTTTTTCCTTCTGTTTAGATGCCTCTCTCTTAAGAAGACTTTTTAGCACCAATTTATTTCTCCTGTCAAAAACTGTTCAGGAGCTAAATTTGTTTTACAGCTTATGCAATCAGGATCAAAATACCCAAACCCAAAACATACAACACAAAGCATGTGTGGGTCTTATGGTATGATCTTGTGACCACATCACTTGGGCTTTATTATCTAAGTTCAACAACAACAGAAATCAAAATATTCTGTAGACAAACTCAAAACCAGAATTATGCCTTAATAAAAATGAATAGAAAGGTGGAAAGAAAATAAACTATAGAGATTTTTTCATTAATATACTGAACAAGGAAAGGAGAATATTAAAAGGGGAAAGAATAAAAATAAATTTGAAGAAAAAGATGGAGGAAAAGTACTTTGAAAAAACTGCAACATTTAACAATATATTTGAGCATAATGAGTAATTTTAAGTGAAATAGCCATTTCTCTGCCCAAAATGATAATGAGAAAGTACAGTTGCATAAGAACTGAACCTAACAGTAGAGGTCTGAACACATCACTATTGCAGTATTATTCATAAATGGAAAGTGTCCTGCCTAGGATATCATATGTCCAGTCAGGTATATATTAAATTATCGAATGGCACGAATGTCGAACGGCCGAAATATCGGAAGTGACATTCACATTACTTGGCTTTGTGGGGGGCTGCACCCCCCACACCCCCATGCTAATTATATATACCAACTCCGAGATCGCACTAGAGTGAGGAAAGGGCAAAATTCCTGATCTTCACTGCACCCAAATCCCACAAACCAGAACTCAATGAATGGCACTTTAGATAATCCGGCCGTTCAACATTCGTGCCGTTCGATAATTTAATAGACCCATCCAGTCAGTATAGTAAGGCTTGGGTACCTTCTGTTCATACTGCAAGTCTGACCTACTATCTGTGCATGAGAGTATATGCTAGTAAATAAGGTATATAGGGAACTAAGCTTCTCAGAGCTTTGTTGTCCAAGGAAGAGTAGGTTGAGGTTCTGTAAAGAGCAGGAACTGTGCTCAAGTCAGCAGGCTATAGAAGGAAAGGGTAGGTCCACCTTGGTTAAGAAACACCAAAATAAAAGGGAGAAGGACAAAGGATGAAGATACTGCAACAGTGACTTATTCAGATATCTATGTTCTTACACAATTGCACTACATCCAGCTTTCTCAAAAGTTTTTATACTGATTGAGAGGAGAACAACTGAGATGCACAACTGGAGTCCATAAACCCTAAACAATGGATGCAGCAAAAACAGTTCTGACCCTAAAAAATGCATCTACTTTGTTTAGTATAGGTGTAAAATAAAACCCTAATGGCTGCTTCTAAAATAATTATTTAGTCCAGACCCTTGAAAAAGGGTACAACCACAAAACTGGGTTACAATGCTTTAATAGTGAAATTCGAAGTACACAACATACATAAACGCCTCACAAAGTTACCAGCATTTTTGTTCATAAAGACTTCTTCAGATATAAAACTGTTAATTCCTTCCACCACCATTTATACTACAAACCATCACTAACCACCAATAAAATAATTTCCTATCTAAAACTATCCACCAATCTAAACTGGGTATTAAAATTACTTCAACTGAATATACAATTATACAATAAAAATATAAGACATTGTGAATACAAAACAAATACATAAAAAATATATACTATATAAAAATCCTAAAAACACCCAATGAGGTATCTAAAAACATATTGTAAATGCATATAATATGTGCAAATACAATAATAAATAAGTAAATTATAAAATCCCATAAACTTTTTGAATTCCAAGGTTATACTGTAGTGCCATTTCGTGGACAAAGTGTAAAAACACAAGGCAGTTATTTTTAGCCAAATCTTTTGCTAGTTGGTTGTACAGAAATCCAAGCAGCTGTTTTTTAAAGTTTAGCTGCTTTCAATTTTAAAACTGGGGCTAAAGAAACAGCATTGTTTAACCTGGGTGGTCTATTGGCATCTAAAATAATTTGCCAATATAGTTCCCTGTATTTAATTCTTGTCTCCCACATACCAGCGCTTAAGTCCTTAGATATCTCTTCTAAAATAAAAATTTAAAATCTGGCCAGGGGTTGCCCTGCTGAACCAATTTGTAATGTTTACTGTGAAGTTAGGAGGAATAGAAAGGACAAATTTGCCCCTATTTTAGGAGTAAAAGAAAATCCCCCAAGTAATATTGAAGGTTGTTTGATTCCATCACTAATAGGGAGGAGGAAGATGATGGTTATGAAAGAGCTTTTGTTACTGATTACAGTGGAGACTCCTCTGATAGTATTATGGATATAATGAAAAGGGAATGGGCAAAATTTGCCAATATATCAGGCCTTAGGTTAAATTTTGACCAACCTTTTAAATTTACTTTTAGGAAAGGAAGGAATCTTAAGGATTTATTAGAACACCACAATTATGGTAATTAAAAAATGGAAGGAAGAAAGGCACGGTTAAATGTGGTATGTGCTGACAATGTCCATACATTAGCAACGTAAAAAGTTTATATCTCAAATCAAAAAATAGAATGATTATAGGTAAAATGTATAATATTTGTGAGAGTAGTCGGATGATCTACACTGCAATTTGTGGTACCTGTAAAGCATTCCACATTGGGAAAACTGAGAGAAAGTTAAGGAAGAGAATATATGAACACTTATATGCTATTCAGAACAAAACTGACATGAATGTCTTGGAAATACAAATGCTAATAATTATAAGAAGCCAACAAAAAAAACTTTGTGAAGAAAGGGCCGAAATGGAAGAACTGGAACCAAAGGAATGCATACTGGAAAACATAGGTACTAAAAACGTTATTATTATTAATTTGTCTAGCTATACATTAAATAACGAAGAATGTAAGGTGCTGAGTAGTGGCTGGAATTTTGCACCAGCCCAAAGAGCTGACAAATTACAAACTATCAATGATCTCAGAGACTATGTGAGACTTTTAAATTTTGATATATTGTTTAATAGAAATGACAATGCTGAATGTAAAGCTGTTTGTTATAGACCTAGTAGTTTTAATCCACCCTTGCATAAAGATTTAGAAATGTTCTTAAATATTTGTGAAATGCAAATTATTGAAATTTTAGATAGAAAAGCTGAATTTAAATATTATAATTTAACTAGACATAAAAAAGTAGTGTTGGATAATATGATGAACAACAATGACATTTTATTTTTCAAAGCTGACAAAGGAGGATCACTTGTATTAGAAATGTATATGAAGCTAAGATGAAATTGCTGTTAACAGATAAGTATTACAAAAAAAGCTATGCAAGATGTGAAAAGAGGGTATAGATTTATTGATTCATGTATGGAAGAATGGTATAATGCTGGTAGAATAGATGAAAAATAAGGAAGAGTCTAGCAACTACAACCCTAAAATAAGTCAAATGTATGGAATACCCAAAGTTCATAAGGACCTGGAAGAACTCCACTTAGGCCAGTAGTCACTAGTAAGAACATAGTTTCATAGTTTCATAGTATAGTACCAGGCTATCTGCCTTGGGGCATTTGTCAGCCTAGCCATAGTGATGTGGCTTTTGCCACCCCATGAAATGGTACAAAAATGTACAGAATAGATTTAGAATACTGTGCCTCTGTCTAGTAGTGACACAATGAAGGTCCCCTTATATAATAGAATTAGTTTACTGTGCCCCTGTCTAGCAGTGACACAGATGTGACCCCTGGGGTAAACTTACGATCTCCCATCCACTCATCAATATTTCTCTTGAAGAGAGTCAGTGAGGGGCTCTGCCTAATATGAACTGGGATCTTGTTCCAAAGCATGGGAAGCCTCTGGGTTATGAATCTATCCCTCCAGCATGTCCTATTCATACTTGTGTCGAGGTTTAAGTCTTTAGCTCTCGTGGTCCTGATGGATTTGGATTTTTTTGAGGTGGAGCATGTCCATCAGATCCTGATTGGACATGGCCTTGTACGTTAGGCAGAGATCACCTCTGAGCAGGCGGTATGCTACTGAATAGAGCTGAAGTTTCTTTAGTCTGGCAGAATAAGACATATGTTGGAGACCCTTGATCCTCTTGGTGAGGTACTTTTGTGGTCTCTCCAGCTGTTGCAAATGCCGGGTGAGGTACATACCAAATGGGGCATTGTACTCAATCATGGGTCTGATGAGGGAGGAATATAGGGGTACAATGACATCCTTGGATCTGGATGTGAATCCCTTCATGATGACGTGTGCAAGGTAGAATGTTTTTCTAATCACTTTGGCAATGTGGGTGTCAAATGAGAGGTCGCTGTTGACTTGGGTCCCTAGGTCTCCGATTACTTTTTCCGTACTCAGTGGGTTGCTGTCTATGTGATAATTTGTGGGTACTTTGTTTTTCCTAAAGGGGATGACTATACACTTTTTGGCATTTAGTTTAAGGCCGTGACTCCGGCACCAGTTGTCCGTTTCTGTGAGGCCTTTTTGTAGGATGTGTGTGTCTGCTGGTGTATCGACTATGGCGCCTAGTTTGCAGTCATCTGCAAACTTCGTCAGCCACAGCCCTCCCATGTTTGCTTTATCTTCTGAGAAATAAATGCCGAACAAGAGGGGTCCCAGGACAGATCCCTGTGGGACACCACTTGTGACTGGCTTTGAGTCTGACATTGCTCCAGCGATTTTAACTTTATGGGTTCTGTCCTTTAGCCAGTTTGCAACCCATCTAGTGACATAAGGGTTTACTTTTAAGCTGTTGAGCTTATTTATGATGCCTGAGTGGGATATTGTGTCGAAGGCCTTAGCCAAGTCCAGGTATGCTGTATGGACTGCTTTGCCCTCATCAATGGCTCTAGTGACTGTTTCGAAAAAGTCGACCAGGTTCAAAAGGCAGGATCTGCCCTTTACAAAGCCGAACTGGGTGGGGTCAAGTGTCTGTAGGTCCCCTATGTCTCTGTTTATGAGTTCCATAATAATTCTTTCCATAGCTTTGCAGACCAGGCTGGTTAAGCTTATGGGGAGGTAGTTTCCAGGGTCTGTAGAGGCACCCCCCTTGTGGAGTGGGACCACTGTTGCTGTACGCCAGTGTTCAGGTGCATATCCTGAAGTAAGGCTAAGGTTAAATAGCATTTTTATGTGTGGGTTTAGCTCCTCTTGGAGTTCACGTAACACGCAACCCGGGATACCGTCAGGTCCCATTGATGCTGTGTTTTTTGCTTTGTTTAGGGCGGTTCTCACTTGGACATCTGAGATGACAGGGAGGTTACATTCAGCTGGGATAAGTATTTCTTCTTTTGGGGGTGAAGGAGGGGAGAAATTTGCACTGAACTTGTCAGCCAGAATGTTGGCAATATCTGTGGGTTCAGTGTATTTTTTGTTGTTGTGAACCAACTCTGAGCATATCTGAGGGTTTCCGCCCAGGTTTCTAACATAGCTGAAGAAGGCTTTGTGGTTATCTTTAGTGTCCTTAGCGATTTTTCTCTCAAAGTTGGCCTTGGATATTTTTATGAGAGAATGTAGTTTTCTGCTAATGTTGATCAGAGATGTCTTCCCTTCATGGGATTTTGCTCTGACGTGCAGTAGCTTCCTTCTTTTGTTATACAATTTGTTTATGGCTGAGGTCCACCAGACAGGACGCTTATCTTTCGTGGAGAGGGACTTGGATTTGTGTGGGATTGCATGATCCATGCATTCTTGGAGATGTCCATAGAAAGCATTTGTGAAGGATTCGGCATTGTGGGATGTGGTATCCACTGGCACAGTGGGCTTAAAGGATACCATCTCAGTCTTAAGAAGAGTGAAGTCTGCTTTTGAAAAGTTTTTCACTGTGGTCTTTTGTGCTTGGGGGGGGGGGAGGTGGGATATCTATATCCAGGGTGATTAGTTTGTGGTCAGATCTCACTAGTGAGGGGTATACTTCTGGTGTGGAGCATTTTGTCCCCATGTTTGTGATGATCAGGTCTAGTATATTATCTCCCCTAGTGGGAGAGGTGAGTAGTTGTTCCAGTGCATTTGAATTTATGAATTCCAGCTTGTAAAACAGAAGGTATGTCTGTATTTGTAGATAAGTTCTTAACAAAAAATTATCCCACATACCTCTACGTATATTAGGGACAGTTTCAATTTGCTAGAAAAAAATTGAGAAAATAGCAATAAATGAAAATGATTTGCTTGTAACACTTGATATTAAATCCTTGTACACTATGATACCGAATGATGAAGGAATGGAAATTGTAAGGATGGAATTATTGCATTCTCAAATGTATTCAACAAATATGGTTGTATTATTAATGGAAATGATAGATATTGCATTAAACTATAACTACATCTCATTCTATGATGAGATTTATGTACAAGTTAATGGTGTAGCTATGGGGGCAGCTTTGTCCCCAGTTATGCAAATTTATTTATGCATGGATGGGAAATCATTCATGTGTTACAAAGCAAATATAAAAATAGCATAAAATGTTTTTCAGATTTATTAATGTACTATTAATATGGAGAGGTAAATATGAGGAACTAGAAGAATTCTTGGTATATATTAATAATGTGTGCACATACTTAAAATTTACTCATCATATTAGTGACAAAGAAATCACCTTTTTTGGATTTATTTTTGTATAAAAAGAATAACAAATTAGTATCTAGAATTTATAAAAAGGAGGCGCAGAACAATACGTATCTGCACTTTTCTAGTATGCATCCTAAAAACACTAAGCTAAATATAATAAAGGGGCAACTGTCTAGAATAAGGGGGCTCACAAATAGTGAAGATGAGTTTTTAGAAGAAGCTAAAGTTAGAAAATGACGATACACAGAATATGAAGCAAATAAATTATTAGAAGTATGAATAGAGATGAGGGGAAAAATACCAGATAGAAAAGAAAAAAATCCCTAATAAAAGAAAAACTTCTATGGCCATTCAGCGTAGATCCATTAGCTATAAAAATGTGATAAGAAAAAACTGGGGACTACTAAGAATAAATAATGATGTGTTTAGAAAAGTAGGTGATAATCCTCTGTTTGTACAAACAAAAGGAAAAAACTTTAAAAAATATTTGCAGGGAAGACTGAACAAGCCAAATGAAAGAAGTAACAGAAAATGTGGGATGATTAAATGTTATAATTGTAATATGTGCACTTACATTTTTATGGAAGGAAATGAAATAAAAATAGAGGGAATAAAAGTTACAATTCCAGAACAATTTAATTAAGTCTAAAAATGTTGTTTACTTATGTTTCTGTAGCCAATGCAAATCCTATTATGTTGGAAGAACCACTCGAGAATTACATAGAAGGATATAGGAGCATAACTATACCAAAACAGAGTTTTTCTGCCTTTGATATAGCTTGCACAAGTAGGTCATCTAACTAAGGGTAGATATGGATATCCTGAAGCTTGCAGAATGCTATATCACAGGGGGAAAATGTTCTGTGAATATCACTGGAGCTGTAGAAAGACTTCAAGGGGAAAATGTAGAAAACTGAAAATGAAATCCCAAAGCACAAAATCTTAAGAATTTTTTGTGATATGGATGAACAAGAATATCAAAATGTGCATCCTTTAGATCTACGGTAACCAAAAAGGCTAGCAGGAGAATGATAGGAAGAGACTATGGAGAGAGAGAGAGAATAACCTGAATTGGTTAAGTCTTAGGAAAGTGCTCAGAGTTGATAACATGGATTTACACATGCTCTTATTTCCTAGAATAAAACCTCTCTAATTTTTGGTGGTGTGGAACTAAGCCTATGGTTCTCTGATGGAACAGATCTTGTGGGAACTAAGCATATGGTTCTCTGATGGAACAGATCTTGTGGGAACCTAAAGATTCTGGAAGAAACAGTATTATAGGTTGGGAGGGTGGCCTAATTGTTAAAATATTTGGCTTACAACACAAGGTGCAGGGTTTGAGTCTCACAAGGGATAATTGGCTAGGCTTACAATGGCCCGCAAGGGCAGTTAGCCTAATATGAACCTATGAACTAGATGAAGGTTCCAAGTCAGTTTATATCCCTTCTGGATTATCATAAATCAGTTTATATTCCTTCTGGATTATCCTAAGTACCCAGATGCCTACTGTTAATCTCCAAAGAGGCAGGGGCGAAGATTTCCCCTAAAGAAAGGAAATGGGTTGGCTGAGGTTTGAGGGAGAGAGACAGAGAGGTCAGTAGGCACAAGTTTAAACTCTTGTCACTGAAGGATCCTTCAGATCATTTGAAATCTGATTTAGGTTTCTCCTGACACTTCTTTTTAGAGATTTTTTTTTTGCCTTTCTGCTGTGACTTATGGCTTTTATAAAAACAGCCCAGCTTTAGAGGGTTAATTTCTCTGCAATTTTGGCACAGAGGAGAATAAAAAAGTTGTTTGAAATCTTGCATGATTTTCCCCTCTTGCACTTTCTTGAAACTTTTAGAAGAAGCTGAACCAAATACATTTTCTTTATCCAAAGGGCAACCAGCAACCTATTCTTGGCATAAGCAAAAATGTAAGAGCAGCCAAGAATACCTTCTTAAAACAGATCTAGTTGATGCTGCCCTGGAAAAGGCATAAGCATCATCAAAAACATACTTTATTGAAAGTCTTATTACTTATGGCTGAATTAAGTACAGTAGTTATATTTATTAGAGTCAGGAATGACTGAAATTACTTTATGTTATCAAAAATAGAAAACAGATAGCTGGTCTCATGGGTTTAGTAGTTTATACCACAGAAAGAAAGAATAGCAGAGTTGTGCACTTTCTTCCCGTACCTATCCATAGCCCAACTATTCTTGTCATTAGGCAAAGCATTTCTAGGGGGCAGGGATATAGATACAATGCTTTGTCTGATTTAATTGAAACCACAGTAGGGTTTGAGGAAGAATTATTGCACAAAACTTTATCAGAAACTGAGGCCTTATGAGACCCAGCAGGTCTTTTAGGAACAGGTGTCTGTGACTCATCTGTTTTCAAGATGTTATTTCAGCATAGGATGAATGGCTGAAGGCTTAGACACATCCATGTTTCACAGGCCATAGTATCTCCTTTATACCTCAGAGACTTGCTTACCTTCCAAGAATAAGTGCTGCATCATTTTTGAAATAGAATCACCAAAAGAGAATGCTTCCAAAGGAAAGCCAAGGAAAAGAGTTTGACTCATATCCAGTCAGAGAATGGATCTGTGAAAAATAAACTAATGATTCCACAGCCATGTTTGAAGTGTTCCAGGGAGTAGAAGAGGGTGTGGAAAGAAACTGAGTGGTCTTTTACACCTTTAGGAAAAGGAGGAGGGAGGTAGGAAACATAAATCCAAAAATAGGGATCTCTGGAAGCCATGCTGAACTTCCTGAAACCCAGATAGTGTCTTCCAGTAATGTGATCAATATCTCTTCAGTGGTTTTGTCTGAATCTGAAAGTTTGCTTCTGAGCAAAGGCCTCAATTTTATTGCAGTCTTTTTTGTCCCTGAGGATGTTTTTGTGAAAGATTTATATGCTTTTTGCAGACTGCTTAATTTGAAACTATATTTTCAGAATGGGGAATTTGTTAGTAAAAATAGTGGCTTTAAGTTTAATAAATCAACATTCATTCCACCTATGAATAAGAATGTAGAAGTATTTCAAAAATTTGTACTTAAGGAGTTACATTTTGGGCTACATAGTCAACAACATGTTTGTCCTCCTAATTTATCTAGTGAAGAAAGGAATGCTTTGACACAGCTGAAAAATAACAAAAATATAGTTATAGTTTGAGCTGATAAAGGTGGAGCAACTGTGATTATTGATAAATCTTTATATATCACTGAAGCTAACAAACAACTGCAAAATAATAGATTCTATGCATGCATGCCTTATGATCCCACTTCTAATTTCAAAAAAGAAATTGATATGTTTCTAGAGTCTGCTGTTAGTGAGGGGATTATTGACAAACATACAATGTTTCATCTGAAGGTTAAAACTCTGTCTTCTCAATATTTTTACCTTCTCCCTAAAATCCATAAGGATATGCAGCAGTCACCAGGTAGACCGATTGTGTCTGGCAAAAGTTCTCTGACTGAACCTTTGTCTGACTATTTGACTGTTTATTTAAAGCCACTGTTATCAGGTGTGAGAGTCAGGATAAAAGACACTACTGAATTTTTGAATATTATTTCTGTTGCACAATTAGAGTCTAATTGGTTACTATGTACTTTAGACGTTACATCTTTATATACTAGTATCCCTCATTGGGCTGGTTTGTGTGCTTTAGAGTATTGGTTAAACAGAATGTCCTTATATAGCCCGGGTTTCAATACATTTATGCTATGCTTAACAGAGCATGTGTTATCTAAAAATGTTTTTTTCTTCAATACCAAATGTTTTTTGCAATTGAGGGGTACAGTGATGAGTGCAAAGTTTGCACCCATCTATGCTGACCTCATTATGGGGAATTTGGAACAGATAATAATATATGATATACATCATAACATTTTTCTTGGTGAAATTGATATCTGGCTTAGATTTTTGGATGACTGCTGGATGGTGTGGAAGTCAGATGTATATTTACAGGAATTTGTTCAATATTTAAATGAAAACAAGTGGGGCATCAGATGTACAGTAAATCATGATGTTACATCTATTTCCTTCTTAGATGTTTAAGTGTCTAAACAATCAGGTGGCACTTTGTCTAATACATTATATAGGACATCCCACCATTCCAACACTTTACTCCACGCATCCAGTTGTCATCCCAAATATATTACAGCAAATATACCTATATCACAGTTTATGAGAGTACATAGAATATGTTCCAATACCGAAGAATACATACATTTTGATAATGACCTTATAGGTCGTTTTGTTGAATGAGGCTATTCACTGGCACAGGTTAGGCAGACTAGTAAGTACAATCATATTCGAGAAGACAGCTTTTGAAATACAAAGATAGGGGCCCTTGCTCTAGCAACAAACTAAGATTCACTACCACTTATGGCAGGAGCACTCATAGATTTTTAGATATGATACAACAACACTGGGACATTCTATTAACAGATGATAGGTTGGGCGAGTTCTTAGGCCAGAGATGCCCATTTTCTTTTAGAAATCTGTCCACATTGATTGGAAACTGGCACAGTCTTTATGACTGATAGACCAAATTGAGAGATGTAGATGTAGTCTTTCTTCTCGGGCTGGTGGCAAAAAAGTTCTGTAAAACGTCATGCCTGTATGTGTCTTATGTGCTAGCAACTACTGTTGAGTAAACATCATTAGTTACATGTGCTGTCAGAGATTAAAGCACCTAAGCTTTGGTATACTGGCCACGGGTACAGTATCCTAGGCAGGATACTTCATATCTGTTACCAATACTGCAACAGTGATATCTCCTGAAATGCATGAGTTAATCCATAATATCTGAAGTTCTTGATGGTAGCAGCAAGATCTGGAGAATTAGCTGAGAGCACTGCACAATGGAACACACGGGGAGAACTCAAACTAATCATTGTTTTCATTGTTGCCATGGAGATGAGGCACCTTTGGGGACCACTCCATACATTTTCAAGGTACAGACAGGACCAACTTAAATCGAGTAGTTCTATTAATAATACCCATTTGTTAACCAGGTAGGCTCACTAGACATACAGTCCCTTTTTAGGGGCTACCCAGTAGCAATGTTTGCAAAGTTTAAGGTGGGATGTTCGCTGTGGCATTTATTAAAAAAAGGGCTGTGTATATGCTACATACTGTGGGGAAAAAAATGGTACTGCTGTGTATACTATGAATATTACATCAGTGAAAACTTGTAAGAAACATAATGCAAATTACCTGGAAAAGCTTTTGTTAAAATGAGGACTAGTATCCCATAATCGCAGACACACTGGCCTCTTCTACAACCCCTGCAATACCAGGCTACAACTCTTACCACACTTTTCGGCCACCAAACCAGGACTGAAACACTAAAAGTGGAGGAATGTCCATATTCACCAAGGATATTCACACCTCCAGGCTAGTCGCCCAACACAATGCATCTGAAATTCTCCAGGTGCAACTAACACTAGGTAAGACTGCAATCCAAATTGTAGCTTGCTACAGATCCCCCACCATGCCCCAAGATTCTCACTACACCTTTCTAAGCATACTGGAAAATATTAAGATACAACCAAGCACCCTAATACTGGGTGATTTCAACTACCCTGCCATTAACTGGGAAAACTACTTGTGTACTAACACCTTTGCCCAACGGTTCTTGGAATTCATAAATTCCAATGCCCAGGATCAACTAATCCATAGTCCCACCAGGGGCTCCAATATCCTGGACCTGGTCATTACCAACATGGGAAATCGATGCTCCACACCAGTGGTCAGCCCCTCGTTGGTTAGGTCTGACCATAAGTTAATCACCTTTGACATCCACCCCCCACCCCACAGTAAGGAAACATCCGTAAAAAACTTCTCCAAGGCCAACTTCATGCTACTCAAGTCAGACGTAACAAACTTCATGACACCCATGCAGACGGGAACTGAAAGTTCGACTGCCGACTCATACACTAAAGCACTGTATGAGCACATCCACTCTTGTATAAATTGTGCCATCCCAAATATAACCAAGCTGTTCCCCTCCAAAAAAAGGAAGCCAATCTGGTGGTCCCCTGTTATAAGCAAACTATACAACAGGAGGAAGAAACTGTTGCAGAAAAGAGGAAAATCCCAGGATGCAAAAAACTCCCTTACCAGCCTCAGTAAGAAGCTGAGATCCCTCATAAAATCCTCCAAAGCTAGTTACAAAAATAAAATTGCCAAATATTCCAAAGACAACCACAAGGCATTCTATAGCTAGGTCAAGAATGTAAATGGCAATGCTCAGATCTGCTCTGAGCTACAACAGAATGGCATTAAATATACTGATCCTAAGGACATTGCCAATATCCAGGCAGATCGAGTCAGTGCCAACTTCACCCCCCTCAAATCCCTAAAGGGCCCATCCCATTACCAAAAGATTACCAAATTCTGGTAATCATGACCACACAGGTAAAAGCAGCACTGTCCAAAGCTAAGAATACAGCATCCATGGGACCAGATGACATCCCAGGCTGTGTACTACATGAACTACAAAACGAACTGGCACCTCACCTAAGTGTCATGTTTAATCATAGCCTCACCTCAGGCTTTGTGCCCACCGAGTGGCGCACAGCTACAGTTATCCACTCCACAAGGGGGGATCCACCTTGGATCCTGGGAACTACCGTCCCATCAGTCTGACGAGCCTGATCTGCAAGGCCATGGAACGTATTATCATGGAACTTATAAGGAAAGACATTGGCAACCTTCAAACACAGGACTCCACCCAGTTTGGGTTTGTGAAGGGCCGATCGTGTCTCCTGAACCTGACTGACTTCATTGAATCAGTCTCCAGAGGCGTGGATGAGGGTAAGGTGGTCCACACAGCCTATCTGGACCTTGCCAAGGCATTCAACACCATCCCCCACTCTGGAATCATAAATAAACTAAGTTGGGCATAAATCCCTACGTCACTCGATGGGTTGCCAACTGGCTTGCTGACAGAACCCACACTGTAAAAGTAGCCGACTCCAAATCCAGCTCCAGACAAGTGACAAGTGGAGTACCTCAGGGTTCAGTCCTGGGAGTGCACTTGTTTGGAATCTACTTCTCTGAAGTACAGGTCAACACTAAGGGACTCTGGCTAACAAAGTTCGCAGATGACTGCAAAGTGGGAGCCATTATTGAATCCCCAAATTATGTGGATATTGTACAAAAGGGCCTTACAGAAACAGATGCTTGGTGCCAGACCCATGGGCTCAAGCTCAATGCCAAGAAGTGTATAGTTATCCCTTTGGGAAAAAAACATGTACCCATGAATTTCCACATAGGTGGCAGTACACTAAACACCAAAAGTGTGATAAGAGACTTAGGAACACAGGTGAACAGTGGTCTCAACTTCGATAACCAGATCACCACAACAGTCAGGAAATCTTTCTATGTGGCACACCTCATCACTAAGGACTTTTCATCCAGAAAAAAAGGAGGTCATTCTCCCACTGTACTCATCCCTCATTAGACCCATCACTGAGTACAACTCCCCATTTGGTACGAACCTCACAAGGCATCTGCAACAACTGGAAAGGCCACAGAAACACCTCACTAAAAGAATCACAGGCCTAAAGCAGATTCCCTATGCTGACCGACTAAAAAAACTCCAGCTATACTCTGTTGCATATCGTCTACTCAGAGGTGATCTCTGCTTAACATACAAGGCCGTGTCAAACCCAGAGCTGTTGGACATGCTACACTTAAAGTAATCCCAATCCATCAGAGCCACATGCTCCAGGTACCTAAACCTTATCATCAAAAGGAACAAAACATGCTGGAGGGATAGGTTCTTGACCCAGAGACTCCCCATACTGGGGAATAAACTGTCCATATATGTCAAGCAGAGTGCCTCCTTGGCCCTCTTCAAAAGGAACCTTGACGACTGCATGGGAGATAGAAAATTTAAAGCAGGGATCACGTCAGTCACCCTGCTAGACAGGGGTCCAGGAAAGTAAACATTGTGGGAAGAAATAGCCAGGCAATTATTATGGCTAGGCTTGTACAGGCCCTAGGGCCGATAGCCTAGTACCAACCTATGAACCTAGAGATTCTTGAGAAATCTTGACCAGAAGGAGCTGTTGAGTACCAGGAATCTAAGTGTGGATCTATTCCAGGAATTTCAAGAGCCTAACTTAGGACATGTAGGGAATAACATACACCTGTTTGTGGCTGAACTGAAAATTACAAGACATCCTGACCTAAGATGGAGTAACAAGGCTGTGAACTGTTAGAAAATATGAAGATTCAAACATATTAAATTGAAAGTAAGCAGAAATTATAATGAACAAGTATATACTGATTTTAAGTTAAAAATTAACTCAAAGGTGTATTTATATGGTTGAAAATTTTACACCTATTAGCTTTACAAGTATTATTGGAAAATGAGTAGAAAAGGTCTTAATTAAAATCTTGGGCCTTTAAGCAAGGAATAATTATGCAGACAAATATCAGCATGGATTTGCTCAAAGGTGTTCAATTACAGCCAACCTTATATAATTAAATTTAGAATTTTTATTATTTTTTATTTTTATTTTATTCTTTGTTGATCTGGTTAGTCCCACTAGGCTGGTAGCCCCTTTTCAGGGGAGACCCAAGGTGATATTCATAGTATTAGAGGATAGGGCTGCCAACTTTTAACAAGGCCAAAGTGGGACATGGGGGTGTGGTCAACATGACACTGGCCACACCTCAACCATGGCATCACAAGAGGTGTTGAAAGAGATGCAGCATTGCTAGGGTTGCCGCCCCTCTGTTTTTTTTCTGGACTATTCGGAAATCAAACTGATTCTCCAGTAGTCCTGAAAACACTGTACAAACTCTGGTATTCTGTTTCAAAACTATCGAAGTTTGTAAATCAGCAAAAAAGCATAGTAAATCAACTGAAAGCAGGCAGCAGGAATGCAAAAAGAGGGTGTTCCTCGCAGAGTTATGTCATCATGATGTCATAAAATGGGTGGGAGAGGGGTGGGATGGGCAGGGTTACTGGTGACGTGAGGGGTGTGGCTTTACTCTGGTTTTAGCCATGATGAAAGGTGGCAACCCTAAGTATTGTAGTTATGGGTACAACACTGTGAAGTTATTACAGCATACTGAAAACTTCACAAACCATTTAAATAAAGTGAAGCATTACTGCAAAAACACATTACTTGGTTGTAACAGTAAGTAAACTTTAAAGGAAAAAAAAGCATATTACTCAAATTAACACTTATGTTTATTTAAAAAAATGTAAAAATTCTACATAAACTAACCATATCTATTCTGAAAGAAAACTAAAAAATCTACATACTGCACATAAGCTAAACATATATAATTTTTACTGCAAATTAAAGCTACAGCAAAAAATAACACAAAACTAGATACTGCACACTGCAAGATAAGTAGACTAAATCACTTTTTTTAAATGTGTACTTGCATTTGATTTTATGGCCTGAAGAAGGGCCTAGTTTGATACAATATTTGAGTAAAAGCCACTGCATTTCATCCGCTAATTTATAGTCATCATTAGCTTGGCTTTTAACAGGTCCACACTACATCAGTTTCGCACATCTGCCCATTTACTTTTCACCAAAGAAAAAACTCTTTTTGCAAATGCATTTGATGTTGGTATAGATAATACCCTAGCAATTACTGGATATAGTGCAGTCAGCTCAGGCCCTTCTCTGAAATGCTTCAGCCACTTTTCTCCTGTGGACAAGCTTGTGGTACATAACTGTTGGAGAAAGGGCTTAATTGCTAAATAGTCCTAGAAAAGATGGTCTTCATTTACATCCTGCAGACTTAGGGCAGTGGTCACATTGAGTATGTCACTGAAAGCAAACAGCTGTTAAAAATAATTTAGACAGTGTAAATAAGTAGTTGTTTTCAGTATAATCAAACAACTGTTCTAAGTACTTTACTGCTGTCTCCAAGAACACAATAAAGACTCTTTTCAGTTTAACAGAAGTGCTGTCTAATGTGCTCATGAGTGCCCTAAGTTTTCCTTCAAAGAAAGCACCTTCAGCTCTTGCCTGCAGTTTTTCCTTGAGAGAGAGCATTACAGAAAACGTTTTCATGGCAGTAAATGCTGTTTTTTTCTAATGTACTTATGTGTTAATTGAAATCCACAAGAACAATGAGAAAGTGCAAATAATACAGGGGCAGTATAGGCAATGCATTTTTGCCATGCTCATTAGCTGAAAAGTACTGCCATATCTGCCAGGGGAGTCTCTTCTCCTTGAGAAAGGACTGGAGCACTGGAAGATTTTTCACTATTGTTTCAATGGCCAGCAGTGGTGATAGCCACCTTGTTGGCACATGTCTTAACAGACTCTCAAATTCCATGCCACAAAACACAAATAAGTCTTTCAAGTCTCTGGTCCATGTGGCAGAACCTCAAAAATGGCTGAAAAGTTTCATCACAAACACTTCCACATCATAAGGTAGCTGTGCTGCAGCTTTTTTGGCTGTATCATAAATGATGTGGGCAACACATTTAGCCTACTGGAGTGATGGACACTTTTCTTTTAATCTGCTATACACATCAGATTTCTTCCTATAGTTCACACTGGCATTATCAGCCCCATATGCTGAAATGCTGTTCCAGGGCAAGGAGTGCTTTTCCATAATGTTCGAAATCTGCTGGATATAGCCGGGGCAGATTTATTAGGGTCTTCACAGAAGTCCAAAAGGCCATTCACCACACCTTCTTCTTTAGAAAAATACCTCACAAGTGGAAATAATTTTATTTTCTCTTTGTTGGAATCGTCTGATGAAATTGTGAATGAAGTGCCTGGTTTTTGAAGGTCATGCTGGAGGCATTCCAATGAGTGTGGTCCCAAAAAAAATTTGACAATGGCATCAGCCTTGGTTCTTTTGCAAGATATTTTTTTTTTTCAATGTCCGAATCGCTGTACAACTGGATGGCCAACTTTATTGCATAGTCCAAACTGGTACAGGAAATATTGTGCGTAACACCATGGAGTGCCTCAGAGGCTTAAGTTGTGATTATCCTAAGTTATGGTCTCTCAAGGTTTGTGTTCCTTGCCAACTTTGTCATCAGGTGACTGGGTTTTGCTTGAAGAAAAGCAGTCTTGTGTTGTTCAGTTGCCTCATGCCGTGTGACATCATTTCTTCCACCATGGGTCACTATAAATTTTCTTGCAGTACCTACAGAATGCATTTACATCACTGCATTTCTCAATCCAGTCAAATTCACTTTTCCAAACATCTGGCCACTTGCACATTCTCTTGTTGGTGGTTAGGGTTGCCACCCCTCCATTTTTTTTGGACTATCCGGAAATCAAACTGATTCTCCGGTAGTCCGGAACACACTGTACAAATGCCGATCTTCTGTTTCAAAAAGGGAAACAGACTATCGGAGTTTGTAAATTGGTTGATTTACTATGCTTTTTTACAGAAAAGCATAGTAAATCAGCCGAAAACAGGCAGCAGGAATAGAAAAAGAGGGCATTCCCTGCCAGGCAATGTCACTGTGATGTCACAAAATGGGCAGAATATGGGCGGGAGATGGGTGGGGTGGGCGGTGTTACTGGTGATGGAGACGTGTGGCTTTACTCCAGTTGTAGCCACAAAGAAAGGTGGCAACTCTATTGGTGGTTGACTGGATGAAGCTACTGTTCTCTTTATTCTTGAGTATGTACTTACCTGATATGCAACATACTTAGCAAAACTGTGTTAGTAGGGCGCAGTAACATACTGGCACACGAATTAACTGGCTAGAAACATTGGCACATGAAAGAACTGTCTAGAAATACTGTCACACAAAAGAACTGGCAAGAAACACTGACGTGAAATAATTGGTTTGAAAAAGACTAGCACCTGATAATAATTATAAAAACACTGGCATATGAAACATGAAGCAGTTTCTAAAGTTGTTCTTTGATATAGACTCACTGAAGACCTGAGAAAAACTGGCCTTATTTCTAGATGATTGTCACTGTTAAATGATGCCCCGACGACCCCATGTACAAAAATGGAGAAAAGGTTTATAGATGGATGGATAGAAACACTGTCATGCTAGAAACACTGGCATTTGAAAGAACTGGTTTGAAAAACATTGTTACCTAAAAACTGTCAAAACATTGGCATATGAAACATGTAGCACTTGCTGGAGTACAGGAAAAAACAAAACCACTGCACCAGATAGAGTCCAGACCAGGGTCCAAGTATATAATACAAGATATCCAAGCAGGAAAAAGACACACACAGCATAAAACCAAACAATTTATTTAGTAAAAAACATGTAAGTGCTTTCACATAGTACTCCTATGCTTCATCAGACATAAAATTCTATCACAAGCCTAAACATTTTAAACACTGTTAAACAAATCACTGCTAGCAACCTTTTTCTCTCCAATTAAGTAATTAGTGGAAACCAAGTGAATTAAAGTAACCTAACTAACTAACCTAATATATATATATATATATATATATATATATATATATATATATATATATATATATATATATATATATATATGTGTGTATACAAACTCGTCATACAGTATTTATTCATTTATTTATGTATATATTTTCCTATTTTATTACGTTTTTATATACATACGCATTTTTTATGTTAGCAGCATTTAGTTATGATATTTGGTTTTGTTTATATTTATTTTTCATACATTTTCTGTTTGTTTTTTGAACATTTAAGAGTGTTCATGTAGTGTTTTTTTTGCAGTTAAGTTTTTTTATTGTAAACTTTACAAAAGGTGTATACTTAGTTAACTATGTGGATTGCAGGACTGTTTCAGCCTTTGTTGACGCAGTTCTGCATTAAATTTTCCAAAACATCAGTATATTTGCAACAGCATGATAAAATGGTTTATGTATGATGCATATTATACTGTTTAAATATGTGTAATATATATTTTATTTAAGTTGTGGTTGAAACATATTAAAAATGTATTTATTTTGCTAGAGCGTTAGGTTACTTTAAATAACTTGGTTTCCAACTTAACTGGAGGGGAAAAGATTGCTAGCAGTGATTCGTTTAACAATGTTTAAAATGTTTAGGCTTGTGATAGAATTTTATGTCTAATCAAGTGTAGGTGTACTATGCAAAAGCACTTACATATTTTTTTACTAAATAAATAATTTGATTTTATGCCATGCGTGTCCTTTGCCTGCTTGGATTTCTTGCACTTTCTAAAGTAGTTGATATAGATTCACTGAAGACCAGCTAGAAACACTAGCATGCAAAAGATCTGGCCAGAAATACTGGCATGTGAAAGAACTGGTTTGAAAAACATTGGCACCTGAAAACTGTCAAAACATTGGCATATGAAAGACCTGAGGAATGGAACAGAAGAGAATTAACATTACAAACCATTTAAAAAGATAAAATAGTAAATGACGTAATGTAGGGGGGCATTTTGGCTGTTGAAAACTTGACATTAACAGAGCTTGTAGGAAACCAAATGCATTATTTTTACCACTGAACATGCCCCCCACCACTCCAGAAAATAAAGTTAAACACATTTTCACTTTATTAAAAGCCACTCTAAAATGAATTAGAATGCACAGTGGACACCACAGACCTGATTTATCTTTGAACACAGCAATTAAGAAAAATAAATAAACGTATAGCACTAATTTGCACAGCACAATGATGCAATATAGAACAGGCCATAATCACATCATAATGAAAGCAGCACATTGTCAGTTTATTGAAGACATCACCAAAAACAAAATACAAACTTTACAAGACAAAAAATATATCCCCATGATATCCAGGTGCCTTTGTACAAGTAAAGAAGTCCAATTGCAGAAAACAAACAAAGGCAAAGCTCCAGGTTTTTCAGCAGTTTAATAAAAGAACAAACACAAGCGCTTTCACAATGATGCTTCTTCAGGTGTATGAGTACAATCTAAGTAACACCATTCTTATACCATTTAAACCCAGTCACATGATTAACCATTCAGACTCTTAAAGGTAAAAACTACATTAAAAACATAGCATCCCTTTCATCTATGTAATGGCCTTCTTCTGAGTATAGGTCTTAAGAGTACATGGTCATTAAGACCATGTCCATTATCTGCTCTCAATCTCACAATCCATTCTGCCTCCAGTTCTTCAGTTCTACATCTAATGTCACCTCCTCTTGGGTTCTCTACAGACTTTCCCAAAACTACAAATTTAAATGAATGCTGTTCTGTAGTTTGTTTAACATGTTTTGCTAGTGCATTAAATGTACTCTTTTTCCTAATATGGTACAAATGCTCTTTCACCCTGTCCTTAAGCTGTCTATCCATTTTGCCAACATAGAATTTATTACATACTTGGCACAGAGCAAGGTACACTACATGCGAACTGTCACATGTTGCACTGGACCTGATACTAAACAATTCCCCTGTGTCTGGATGTCCAAAAACTAACACATCTTTTGCCATGTATATACACACCTGGCATTTCCCACAAGGTCTAGTCCCTATATTGTTTACAGATGTTACAAGGTCTCGTGGGTTACAAAGCCTTCTCTTCAAGCTTTTTTTATTTTTAAAGGAGAATTGTGGTTTCAAATTTATGTACCTACTCATTTGTGTATCAGTTGTCAATACACTCCAATGCTTATTAATTTCCATGTATTGTCTTATGTTCCTAGAATAACTAAGACATACATTAAGTTTATTAGATGGATGTCTGTTTCTTACAACAGGGGTAGAATTCTCATCTACATCTGAAAAGTAAGGCTTAGCTCTTGTCTGTCTCAGCCTCATTATTTGCATCCTATTTTGCTGTATAGTTTGTGAGTCGTAACTCCTTTCCATTAGTTCAACTACTGTCTTATCTGCTTGTTGTGTGAAATCATTTTCATTGGCATTCAATCTAGATGCTCTGTAGAACTGGATTTCTATCACGTTCCTAAATATAAATTTAGGATGCATGCTTTCACTACTCAATAAATTACTAACATGACAGTCTTTCCTATATGACTTAATACTAAGTTGATCATTCTCTCCTTTAAAAATAGTAACATCCAAAAAATTCACTTTGCTAACAGACCAGTTTAATGTGAATTTAAGGAACTGTGTAGTCTGATTTATGAACTCAACAAAAGCCATTAATGCATCTACTGTCCCATCCCATAAAATAAAGAGGCCATCCACAAACCTCCGAAAAAATAAAATGTTCTGAAAAGGACCTTTAAGTAAATTCTCTAACCTCCTGTTAAGCCAATACTACACTGGCATAACTGTTGGCGCACGATGTTCCCATCGCAACACCATTGCACTGCCAATAAATGTTGTTCCTGAACATGAATATATTATTCTCCAAAACTAACTTTACAAGTACTTGCATTTGTTGTATTTTCAACAACATAAAATTTGAGTTTTTCTCCATCATTCTACTGACACTACTAATTCCTGCTTCATTCAGTATTACTGTGAACAATGACACTACATCTAGTGTAGCCAAAATGCAATTTCCAGGTACCATTACCTTCTTTGAAAAATCATATAGGTCCCTGACAAAATGTTCTGTGTCCTTCAATATATGTTCAGTCTCGCTAATCGGTGGACGAAGATGCTTCTCTAAATATATCGATATTGGTTCAGTGCACCAGTTTCATCCAGCCACAACTGGCTTCATGGGGGGATTTTGCAGGCTTTTATGTACTTTAGGTGACCCCCGTATTATGGGAATCATGGGGTTGGGCATTAAAAAATACCTGTATAAATTCTCATCAATAATATTTTTCAATACAAGTTCATTCAAATGATGTTGTACCTTAGCTATCATATTCTTCACTTGTATGGGTGTAATAACCTGATAAAAACTTTGATCTTTCAACATGTCAAATATAGCATTGTCATAAGCTAGTCTGTCCATCACTACAACCTGGCCCCCTTTGTCAGCTGGTCTTATCATAATGTTACAATTATTTTGCAATCTAATCATAGCTTCATATACATGTTTGTTCAAATTACATTGCTTGTTTTTCTGTCCTCCAACATTCTGTGAATAGTACAGCTTATATGCATCATCAATGCAAAGTTGTTCAAATGCATTCACTAAAGAATTTTGTTTAGGAACATATAAACTAGGTTTTCTAAACATAAAATTACCATCATCTTTGTTTCCATCAAACATAGTTTTTAACATAATGTTGCATGTAAACATTTTAACATCATTCATTGTAATTGGTCTCCAGTTTTAGGAATAAATGACAGGCCTTTTTTCAAAATGTTAAGCTCTTCCTGTGACAAATTGTATGTAGACAAATTAACTACTAGTTCTTTTTGTTCAAAAAAGCTTTCTTTATTGTATAGGGACTTACCAAGCCTCCCTGATGTTTCCTTTTTGGTTCAGGTATTGCTCCATCCTCTTTGAGTTTCATTGCACTGGTCCCTGCCTCCCCTGCTTGCTGACCTCTCTCTGGTCGGTAGTGGAAAATCCAATGAGGGTGGGCCTAAAGTTTGTAAAAAAAAGATGAAGAGGAGGAAGATAGCCGATTGCTATCTTCACTAATCCCTGGAATAACTCCATTAGATTCACAATACACTTCTGCAGTCGTAACAAATGTTTTCCTTTTCGCAACCATCTGTTCAGTTGGTGCAGTCATAACTGGAGTGTTGTCAGAGTATTTGCTCATCTGGGATTGGTTAACGGCCGCTTCCTGGATCACATTCGCCCCTGGACTGGATGAATTGATTTTAGCAGTCTGAATTGAGAGACTATTTCTTGAAAATATACAAACAAGTGATGGACACTACTAAAATCTATGATGAAACAGGATTATAGACTGATTGTTGGGAAAGTGGAATAATTAAAAAAAAAAGTGAAAATGACAATGGAATACACATACCTTGTATTATTAATGTGCATGGCAATGGAGGTTTTATGAGGTACAGAGGACAACCAAAGACTTGTTTTTGTGGAAAAAGTGATCATTTATTTAATAAATGTGACAAAAAAAGATGTTATTTATGTGGTCAGACAGGTCATAATGCAAAAAATATGAAGTGAAATGTAAGAAATGTTGTAATACAAGACATTCATGGTTAGAATGTGAGATAGAAAGACAAGAAAATGGAAATGAAAATGAAATTATACAAGAAAAAGAATTAGAAAAGAATGCTATACAAGAACACAAAATGCAAGAAAAAAACATGGAAATAGTATTTAAATTTAAAGGGAAAGAAAAAGAAAGAGAGGCAGATGAAACAAGTGAATAAGAGCCAGAGTGTCATATAGTAAAATGCAAGAAAAATTCAATATGAAAGAGTTACGGAAAGAAAAAGAAAATTTAAAACTATAATGTTAAGAGTGAGTAAGAAAGGTAAGGGATAAGAAGATTATTCTAATAACTGTTCTATAAAGATGAAACTATTAGATTTGAACGTGAACAGTATGAAGAATATTAAGAGAAGAACTAGTATTTCACAATGGTGTGCTGCAGTAGATGCTCAAGTAATAGTATTAGAAGACATTAGAATGCTAACAGAAGAAGAAAGGGTGCAAACAGAAAAAACTTTGGAATGGTACTGTTATTTGGAATATAGGTAAAGAAACATGTTTCATGTATATGTATGCCATGCAATGTTGTTGTGTATTTCGGCTTTTCCCAGTTAGGGGTCGCCACAGCGGAACTCCAGTCCGCTAATGATTGGCAGTAGGTTTTTACATGCCGAGTTGCGAGCCCTGATGCACAGCCTTCAACGAAGTTACGCCCATATATTATATGTTACAATAGTAGAACTGGGCCGAATAACAGTACTGGATACAAGATGGAAAAATATGTATACAGACTGATAACTTTACATGCATATGTGACAAAAAAGAAAGAGAAACAATGTTTAAAAGTATACCTAATTATGTCTTTGTTAACATGGATATAATAATGATAGGTGACTTTAATTGTAATTTGAGAAATGAAAAGAATAGTTTTGACATTAAAATGGTTACTGAAATTATAAAAAAGTGGAAAATTAAAAATAGGGGAAAATAAACACTCGACTTACAAAAAAAATTAAATTAAGACAAAAAATTATTATTTTTTGATATCAGAAGACCTAAAATCACACAAAAAGGAATTAAATAAAATGGGTTCTCTGACCATGTGGCAATCTGGATAAGAATTCATGAAAATGAGGAATATATTAGAATAGGAAAAGGCATAAAAACAGTAAATCAAAAAGAGTTAGATTTGGGAGAAAAGATAAATTACAGAATTATGGCAACGACATATCAGCATGAGAGATTTTTTATGAAAAGGACAATATGGTGGATTCAATTAAAAAATACAAAAAAATATTTTTAGAATGTAAAGAAAAGGAAAAAAGAAAAATGGAACATAAAACATTAATTCAAAAATATCAAAAACAAACAGTTAGCCACCAGCCAACCAGATAAACACTCCGTTATAAAATAAAAATAAAAAATAAACTAGTAGCTGAAACGGGGTGAAACAGATAGTCTCCTTGAATTAAAAAAATATGTATTTATTCACAGTGATGAGCTCATTTGCTTACAGAGCTTCTTCAGATCAATTTAACAGACAAACTAATGATCAGATAATATATATAAATTCAAATTAATCAGACCAATCACATCACTCTATCAATTTATCAATTTAGAAGCGCATCCTATGCATTTGACTTCAAGCAGCAACAAATACACTATAACTCCATCTAAGAACATATAAAACATATCTATATGTTTTAAAAAACCTTACTAACCTAGAAATATAATTATAAATATATATGATATATAAAGAAACTTTGTTCTATCTAGATAGATATGTTTTTTAAAACATATAGATATGTTTTTTATATATTCTTAGATGAAGTTATAGTATATTTGATGCTGCTTGAAGTCAAATGCATAGGATGCGCTTCTAAATTGATAAATTGATAGAGTGATGTGATTGGTCTGATTAATTTGAATTTATATATATTATGTGATCATTAGTTTGTCTGTTAAATTGATCTGAAGAAGCTCTGTAAGCAAAAGAGCTCATCACTGTGAATACATACATATTTTTTAATTCAAGGAGACTACCTGTTTCACTCCGTTTCAGCTACTAGTTTATTAAGTCAAAAATATTTCAAGACTTGATAGAGAAGAAAAAATTGTTTTATGAAAAAGAAACAATTATATAGAATAAATCAGGATAAGGTTAATTGTTATATAAGCAAAAATATTGCTTACAAGGAAAAAAAGAAGCAGCACCATACTCATGTAAGAAAGTTAAAAGAAGGAAAGATAAGAAAATTAAAACTCAAAGAAAGGAAATAAGTTAAAAATAAGAAATATATTGACATAATTAAAGAATATGTATTACATTATATAGTAAAAACAAAGTTAATATAGAACAAATTTATAGTGATGAAAAATTAAATAAGGAAGACAATGAATATTTAGAGATAAAAATAAAAATAAATTAGTTGAAAGACATCATGAAAGATATTAGCATTAATTCAGCTGCAGGTTTGGACGGAACTGAATACAGTATGTATAAAGAAATGTACAACTGGCAAAAAATGGTGTTTACAGAAGTAATGAATGAGTGGCTAGAAAGAGGAATTAAGCATAAAGAAATTTGCACAGGTGTGATAAAAGTTATATTAAAGAAATAAGAAAGATTAAATAAAAAACTGGAGACCAATTACAATGAATAACACAGACTAAAATTTTCTTGAGAATAGTAACTAAGAAATTATAATGTAAAATAGAAAGATTATTTGATCAGAATTTCTTTGTTAGAAATGGAAATGGTAATCAAAAACTATTGTGGATAACAAGGGAAGTAATTGAAGATATTATTAATAAAAAAGTGAAACACAAGAAAAAAACAAAATCATGCTAGGTGATGTCAGTAAGGCATATATTTGGTATAAAGCATTATGGGGAATTTTACAAACAACATAAGTCAAATAATATTACAAGTAATTAAATCAATATATGAAAAGAAATATGCAAAACTGAACATAAACTGTTGGATTGGGGAAGATTTGAAAATAGAGTGTAGTATAAAACAAGGATGTCCTAGAAGCAGCATGATCTTTGATATAATCATGAACATAGTAGTAATGCAAATTAATAAAATGCCAAGTAAGGGAAGATATAAAATGATGGAGATACACTACCAATAATTTATACGTAAGATGATGATATTGTAGTAATAAAAATAAAGTCGGATGGAAAAAAATGGAAAACTGAGTACACAGTTGAAGAAAATTGTTTTAAGCATAAATGAGAGAAAAGCAAAGGATTTTAGTATAACTGTATTATAGGAGGTGTGGAACATAATGAAAAGAGTATATATATTTTAGGAATAGTATTTGGAAGAACAGAATACAGACCTAAGCAATGGGATAAAGTTATTAAAGGAATCTAAGAAATTACTACATTCTAGAAGACATATAGGTTTTCATACAAAAAGAAAGCATTTAATAAACACCACAATAACAGATAAAATAGCTTGTATTGCAAATGCTTATATGATTCCAATGAAATATGCAGACAATGTTTTTTCATTTATTTGGGGTTATGACTGAACCTAGTTAAGAGGGGAATTTTGTATATGAAAGGTGAACACGGAGGATTGGGGCTGATAAATCCAATTGTGCAGCCAGCATATTTAAGTATGTGTAAAGTTCTAAATGGAATAATGAAAAATAATAAAATTGACAGAAACAATAATGTGTTGTAAATATAGAGAATTTTGGGAAGAAATGAAAATGAAAAAAAGATAAAGTGTTATTAATGAATACATGAAAGAATTTTAAAGTAAAATTGTATTGTGGAAATGAGAAAAGAATGTGATAGAAAAGAACAGAAAATAATGGTATGTTGACATTATGATATATCTTTTATTTGGTGGCTTCATAGAAAGAGTTAAAAATAGATGAGAAGAAAGCAATAACAACAAGATACAGACATTTTAAAAGAATTAAAAAATGCAATGATTTTTTTTGTGGAGGTTGTCCATAGGAAAATTAGCAGTTGGGGCAAATATGCCATACAAAAGAAAACAGGATAGAATATGTTATAAATGTAAAAAAATGGGGAAACTACATAACATGTTTTTTTGAAATATGAGAGAATTCAAAAACTGTGGGAAGTATGTAAACATAATTTGATTAAAAGTTATTTAAATTCTGAAATGTTAAAACATGGACATGATAAACTAAGAGTTTTATGGGACAAGATCCCAGAATGAAGTTAAGAAAATGGACAGAATAATATTCTATGTAACATGACTATATGGAATGAAAGACTTAAAGAAATCAGATATAATGGAAAATGGACACTGACAAAAATACTAGAAAAACATTTGGTTTTGGTTGCGAGTAAAAGAGTGGGAGGAATACTTAATATGGAAATATCAATATATTGAATGATGTTATAATCCAATATAGATTGGAACACCTGCTTCTCTACTTCCCCTACCTCCCATAATAATCTATATGGGTTTGCACAAACTATATCCTCTCCCACCAGGATTAGTAAATCCTCCAACAAAAAAGCATACTAGACTGGATTCTTATCAACAGTCATCCTAATACATATAAAATAGGGACTCTTCCCCGACGACCTAAGTGATCACCTACTAATCTATATTATTAAAAACAATAACAGTAACTCTTGAAAGCCCACTCTTAGGACACTTAGGAACAACAAAAACTTTAACCCTATCAGCTTCCAAAATGAACTTAAACTATGCAACTGGTCAAACCTAAAACACCTGCCACTAGATAAAGCTGTCAAATATTTTAATACTGAATTCCTTAGCTCACACTATTTGAACTAAAACAAGAATTGCCCCATGGCTCACTAAGGATATCAAATTAAAAATTAAAACCAGATAATACTAAATTTCTTAGCATCTTTGAATTCCATGCCCCTACTCGCACTATTCAAACTAAAACAAGAATTGCTCGATGGCTCACTAAGGATACCAAATTAAAAATTAAAACCAGAAATAAAGCCTGTACCATCTGGAGAACAACAAAAGCCCCTTCAGACCAGCTCAGATATCGTCATCTTAGAAATAGGTTCATAGGTTCATACTAGGCTATCTGCCCTAGGGCATTTATAAGCCTAGCCAGAGTGTGTGTGGCTTTCACCACCCCTTAGGATGAGAATACTATACCCATTAGTTTGCTGTGCCTCTGTCCAGCAGTGATACAGAGATGATTCCCGGGGTAAACCTACGATCTCCCATCCACTCATCAAGATTTCTCTTGAACAGAGTCAGTGAGGGGCTCTGCCTCACATGGACTGGGATTCTGTTCCATAGTGTAGGGAGTCTCTGGGTGATGAATCTGTCCCTCCAGCACGTCCTATTTATATCCGTGTTGAGGTTTAAGTCTCTTGCTCTCGTGGCTCTGGTGGATTTGGATTTTTGAGGTGGAGCATGTCCATTAATTCCGGGTTGGACATGGCCTTGTATGTCAGGCACAGATCACCTCTGAGCAGACGGTATGTGACTGAATAGAGCTGGAGTTTCTTCAGTCGGGCATCATGTATGACATATGTTTGAGCCCCTTTATCCTTTTGGTGAGGAACTTTTGGGGTCTTTCCAACTGCTGCAGGTGTCGGGTAAGGTACATTCGAATGGGGCGTTGTACTCAATCATTGGTCTGATAAGTGAAGAGTACAGGGGTACAATGACCTCTCCTGATCTGGATGTGAATCCCTTCATGATCAGGTGGGCAATGTAGAAGGTCTTCCTAACCACTTTGGCAATGTGAGTGTCAAAAGAGAGGTTACTGTCAACTTGGGTCCCCAGGTCCCTGATAACTTCTTCTGTGTTTAATGGATTACCACCTATGTGGTAATTAGGGGTTACCTTGTTTTTCCCAAAGGGTATGACTATACATTTTTTGGCATTTAGCTTAAGGCCATGACTCTGGCACCAGTTATCCATTTCTATGAGACCTTTCTGGAGGATGTCTGTGTCTGATGGAGTGTCAATTATGGTGCCCAGTTTGCAGTCATCTGCAAATTTTGTCAGCCACAAACCCCTATGTTTGCCTGCACTTCAGAAAAATAAATGCCGAACAAGAGGGGCCCAGGACTGAGCCCTGTGGGACACCGCTCGTGACCGGCTTAGAGTCTGACATGGCACCAGCAACTCTAACCCTGTGTGTTCTGTCCTTGAGCCAGTTTGCAACCCATCTTGTGACATATGGGTTTACATCTAAGCTGGTGAGCTTTTCTATGATGCCCGAGTGGGGTATTGTGTCGAATGCTTTTGCTAGGTCAAGGTAGGCTGTGTGAACTGCCTTACCCTCATCAATGGCCTTAGTGACTGTTTCAAAAGTCGACCAAGTTCAAGAGGCAGGATCTGCCCTTGACAAAGCCAAATTGGGTAGGATCCAGTGTCTGTAGGTCCCCAATGTCTTTATTTATGAGTTCCATTATGATCCTCTCCATAGCTTTGCAGACAAGGCTCATCAAGCTTATGGGGCGGTAATTTCCAGGGTCCGTAGAAGCACCGCCTTTGTAGAGTGGGACCACAGTTGCCGTACGCCATTCTTTGGGTACATATCCTGTAGTAAGGCTAAGATTAAACAGCAGCCTTATGTGTGGGTTTAGTTCCTCATTGAGTTCATGTAGCACACAGCCGGGGACACCGTCCGGTCCCATTGATGCTGTGTTTTTTGCTTTAGAGAGAGCAGCTCTCACCTGGGCATCTGAGATGTTTGGGAGGCTAGACTCTGGTGGGATAGATATTTCTCCTTTTTTGAGAAATTTGCACTGAACCTGTCTGCCAGTATGTTGGCAATGTCTGTGGGTTCATTGATTTTTTTATCATTTTGGACTAATTCTGAGCATATCTGGGAGTTTCCACCCAGGTTTCTAACATAGCTAAAGAAGGCTTTATGATTGTCTTTTGTGTCATTAGCGATTTTTCTCTCAAAGTTGGCCTTGGATGATTTTATGAGTGATCGTAGTTTTTTGCTAGTATTGATCAGAGATGCCTTCCCATTTAGGGATTTTGCTCTGTCATGTAGTAGCTTTCTCCTCTTGTTATAGAGTTTGTTTATGGCTGGAGTCCACCAGACCGGGCGCCTGCCTTTGGTGGAAAAGGTCTTGATTTTATTAGGGATTGCTTGATCCATACATTCCTGGAGGTGCTCGTAGAAGGCATTTGTAAGGGTTTCAGCAGCGTGGGTTGTGGTTTCCACTGGATCGGGGGCCTTGAAGGATACCACTCCAGTCTTAAGAAGTGTGAAGTTTGCTTTTGAGAAGTTCTTCACTGTGGTCTTTTTTGTGGGGGGGGGGGCCGGGATGTGGATCTCCAGTGAGATTAATTTATGGTCTGATCTCACCAATGAGGGATATACTTCCGGTGTGGAGCATTTTGTCCCCATGTTTGTGATGATCAGGTCTAGTATATTTTCTCCTCTTGTGGGAATGGTGACTAGTTGTTCCATAGCATTTGAGTTTATGAACTCAAGGAACCTTTGGGCTAGGGTGTTGGGGCTTGAGTAATGTTCCCAGTCTATGTTTGGGTAGTTGAAGTCACCCAATATGATGGTGTTTGGAGAGACATTTATACTCTCCAGTGTCTTCAGGAAGGCTGTGTGGGTTTCCTGAGTTTGAGAAGGTGATCTGTAGCATGTTACAAACTGTAGGGCAGTTTTACCTATGGTTAATTGCACCTGGATAGTCTCCGATGCTTCGTGCGTTGCCACTAACCTGGAGGTGTGGGTATCCTTTATGAATATGGATACCCCCCTCCTTTTGTAGTTCGGTCCGGATTTTGGGGCCGGAACGCATGATATGAGGTATAACCTGATAGTGCTGGGGTGCTCTCAGGAGCCTTGAACCAGGTTTCAGTCACAGCACAAACATCGATGTTCTCCATACTGAGGAGGGCTTCGAGGGCGTGCATCTTGAGGTTTAGACTTCTGGCATTGAGCAGTATTACCCTTAGTTTTTCTCCATTTTTGTTTTCTAGGGCGGTAGGTTTATCATTTGAGCCTTGCCTAAAAAAGGCACTATGAGCCTTTGCCAATATCCGGAAGCCCAGGGGTGACAGGTGCAAGCCGTCCCTTGCGAAGCAGCGTGGCTTGTCAAGCATGTCATCCCAGGCAGACAGACATTGGATCCCCTTAGAATGACACCAGTAATTAAGCCAATTATTAAAGCTGATCATTTTGTCTCTGTATTGTGGCATCATTCTTGGTGAGGGTAGGATACTGCTCAGGGTCAGGGTCATACCGGCCTGGGCTACATAATCTGAGAACTCCTCTATGTCTCTTTTCATGTAGTCCAGGGAGGTACGTCTCAGGTCGTTCACACCGGCATGGACAATGACTGAGTCATACTTGTACTTGCTGTGGAGTGACCTGAGTGCTTGTGTTATGTGGCAGATTCTAGCCTGACAGGCAGCTAACTGTGATCTTTTCCTTGTTCAGTCTGGTGAGTGGGACATCAGTGTGTCTGACTATGGAGTCACCTATAACAAGTGTGTCTGGCATTGTGTTTGGCCTTAAGGGCTGTGACTGTTTAGCACACTGACTTTGAGAACTATGTGTTGTATGTCTTATGTCTTGAGGTGGCAGTTGCTTGGGTGTCTGCTTTGGAGGCCTCTGTAGTTTTGGTAGATTTTTGATCAGTGCCTCGAGTATGTCTTTGTGTGTTTATGTGTTTGTTTTGCAGTTGTGATAGTTCTATGTGAAACTGGGTTTGTGGTATGCGTGGTTTCCTTCTCCTCCTGTCTGGTCTTGCCAGTCCTGAGTTGAGAGAGCTCAGCCTCCAGTTTGGCTATATAGTTGCATCTCTCACATGTATTTGTGTTTTGTGGGAGAAGGAGTGGGTTGTCTGTGTACATGAGGCAATTGTAACATTGCCTCAAGATGCCCAGATTCACCAGCTGAACAGGAGAGGACGCTAGCAACTGACCCTTCGACATGCTAGAAAAAGTTTGCTGTGTAACTGAGTCAGAAGGGACCTATAGGGAAATGGGTACTCAAGGGGATTCTAGGCTAATGTAGTACTTTGTTTAGTATACAAGTACTTTACCTATATAAAAATGCTTTAGGAGCAAGTGCTGAGCTATTGAGATAGAGAATAGACTGTTTAGATTGCAAGTAGAGAAGTTCTAAGGGAAAAATTGAAGAGCAGACTTTACGGAGCCAGAAATAGTTTAACCTTGTTTAACCGGCACTGCCCGATGGTGCTCTATGGGCAACTACGCGCTAAATCACGCTAAAGCGGGCTTTATAGCAGGGGGTTGAAAAATACCTAGGAATTGACCCAAAATGGCCAATAGACTACAAGTTTCTGGCTGGAACCACTGCTCTAGGGACAAATAGGCTGCTCAGTGCTCCCCACTCCCACTGGTGAACAAAGAAGCTTCCCTTTATCCAAATAAGGATATGGAATAGCACAGGAACCAAGCCAAAGCCCAGAGATCAGCAAACTCTGAAGACTGGACTATTCTAGTTCAGTAAGGTGGGAAAACAAGATTATTTTTTTTTTTTTTTATAGAAAACAGAGGAAAAACAGACAGTAAATGCTATAAATGCTTTTAAACGGCTAGCGCACTTGAGTGTGTTAGCCTACAGGTAAAATTAAGCAACAAATAACTTTTTTAAAAGTGCAAAACAGTTAATCAACACAAAAACAGTTTAAATAGAATGCAGAGCTGTATAAAACAGGCGAAAATGCAGTCGCTAAGCAGTAAATAATCAAAAAGCCAGAAAAAATACTTAAATCAGGAAAAAGTCACTCTTTTGCTCTCTGCTGCTTGTAGAACTCTGCAGGACACCACGAGGAGCTGTGCTGAGTTGAATACAAGTGAAAAAGCACGCTAAAGCGGGCTTTATTACAGGGGGCTGAAAAGAGCTAGGAATTGACCCAAAATGGCCAATAGACTACAAGTTTCTGGCTGGAACCACTCCTCTAGGGACAAACAGGCCGCTCAGTGATCCCCACTCCCACTGGTGAACAAAGACGCTTCCTTTTATCCAAATAAGGATATGGAATAGCACAGGAACCAAGACAAAGCCCAGAGGTCAGCAAACTCTGAAGACTGGACTATTCTAGTTCAGTAAGGCGGGAAAACAAGATTTTTTTTTTGTTTTTTGTTTTTTTCTTTTTTGCAGAAAAAAATGACACAAAAAAATGTACACTACTAGACAAAAAAAAACTACTACCATAATCTTCAACAAAAACACCAAAATAAACCCCCAAAAAACTTCTGGGCAGGTATAAATAGACTTTTCCATCCAGGGAAAATAACCACTCCAAGCCCCCCACAGCCACAGAAAAATCCCCAGATGAGATTGCTAACACTTTTAATAACTTTTTCACTGAAACTATCCAGTCACTTGCTAAGTCAACTATCACTCATGGGCTCTAACAGCCTCATTACTATGTCTACTACTCAACTTCTCTTTAGCTTCCAACCAGTTCCAACCTCACGCATTAGGTCCCTTACCAGTTCCAACCTCACGCATTAGGTCCTTTACCAGTTCCAACCTCATGCATTAGGTCCCTTATTAACAAGCTAAAGCCAACCACCAAATCTGCAGACCTCCTCCCCGCAGAATACCTACAAAAAGCTGCAGCTGTTATAGCATACCCAGTCTCCATCTTAATTAACAGAACCATTACTGAAAAAACTGTTTCTGCCATCTGGAAAACATCCCATGTTATTCCACTTCACAAAGGTGGTAGTTCCAAAGAAATGCCAGATTACAGACCTATAGCCATCCTATCGCCCCTGACTAAAATTATGGAAAAGTGCATTCATAAACAACTTCTTCACTTTCTCATTCAGAATAATCTTGGCTGACACACAACATGGCTTTAGACCACATCACAGCACCACCTCTGCCCTCCTTTTCCTTTACAAATACCATCAACCTTAACAGAAATAACACACTATCCTCGGCTCTTTTCCTTGACCTCACCAAAGCCTTTGATATGGTTACCCACCAGCTACTTCTCCAAACTCTGTCCACTTTATCCCTGGATAGCAATGCTATTCAATGGTTCCAGGTCTACCTGAGCCGTAGGCAACAAGCGGTCCTATGGCAGGACAAACTGTCTACTCTACTACCTCTCTCTCTTTGAGTCTCACAAGGCTCTTTTCTTGGCCCTTTTTTATTCTCTATCTTTATCAAAAACTTTCATTCTACCATCCCAGATGCAACTTGTATTCAATATGCTGACGATTCTACTCTGATCTGATCTGCCTCCTCACCAGCAGATCTTCTGTCCTTAACCCAACAAACATTCAACATAGTAGAAAACTGGCTCTATAATAACTGCCTGATTTTGAACCTTAATAAAATCAAGCTACTGCTCTTCTCCCCTCCCCTACCTATATGTCCACTCCGTTCACCTTTACAATAACTTCCAACAATGGTACCATTATTTCACCAGATACCCATACAGAACTCTTAGGAGTAATAGTTGATAATAATGTCAAATTTGATATGCATGCCAATCAAACTATCAAAACAATTAACAAAAATGTGGTTCTCTGTATAGAAATAAACCTTTCCTTACCCCATTAGCTAGGTCTGAAATTGCCTGCACACACCTACTCTCTACCCTCCTGTATGCCTCACCTATCCTAATTAACATGAATAAATCAGTACTTGGTAAACTCTCAAACTGTTATAACCATATAGCCATATTTGCCAGAGGATCTAAACATCACACACCTCATTGACAAAACCTCAAACTTCTAGGGAACTAGAACTTCCCAGTTTACATCATTATAATCAACTTATAGTAACGCATAATGTCCTCAACCACCCTAAAAACACGCCTGGTCTAAAAAATCTCATCAACACCTATTGCAACCCCAGGCCACTTTGCTCTTCAAACAAGCTGCTTTCAAACACACAAACCTAATAACTTAGCCGGTGACTCCCTATTTTCTAACTTTGTGGGCAAAGTGTGGAACTCATTTCCAGCTGACCTCACACAAATAACCTCATACTCTCTATTAAAAAAGCCTCAAACAGCATCTCATGGCACACTGGCTATGTCCATGTGCAAACCCTGACTAACTCTCTTAACTACTGAGTCAAGAACTTCTCTCTCCTCTCTCTAAGAGAGTTATATGTAACACATCACTTTTCACCTTGCCATATTTTCTGTTTCTACCCTCCCACCCATCCTCCTCACTCATATATTTTGTATCTTTTTCTACGCTTATACACTACCATACATCTCTTACTAGGTCAAAGTTAATCAGGGGACATCCTACACTAATTCTCACTTTTCCATACCGTTCCCTTTTTCTGGACTAACTATGACTTTTCCTAATGCTCTATAACCTTGTTAGTCTTTAATGCCTATTAGAATTATCTGTTACCTGTGCATTATATACAGACTTTTGACTACCCTGTTTATTATCTGTATGATTGGAGCTTTAATTACAATATTTTGTATGTTATCTAGTTAGCATTCTATACCAAGATATACTGTGCAATGTTATTAATATGTGAGATGGAGCTTTTCTCTCCAGGCCTCCACTGAAAATGGACATGTATCCAGTCAGAATTTCCCGGTCAACAAATGTAAAATAAATAAAATAAAAATAATATGTATATATGCAAAATATGAATTGTATATATGTATACAAATAGAAAAAAAAATACTCTTCATTGTGAGTGGGAATCATTTTGGAGGAGCACTTCCTGTTTCCATTCCTGGCACAGAGGCAGCTCAGAGAAACAGCGAAGCAGGTGCAGAAAGATGGAAATGATGGAAAAGTGAAAGAAATGAAGGAGAAAGCAAATATCAGGATTGGAGAATGTGTGCAGGATTCTGAGGAAATGTTTCAAAGAAACCTGTTTGACAGACATGAGTCAGCAAATGATGGATGTACAATGATAACCTTCCAGTCAGAAGGTTTTGCAGGATGATTTACATAAATAAATAGTGGTACAGAATGAGCCAGAAAATTAAGGAGATGTTTCCTGGGGGGAGGGCATTATGGAGAAATACAAAAGGAGGATGCAAAGACAATCTTGAAGAAGAGTAGTCAGATGGAAAAGAAAACATATGCAGAGAAGTAAAAGAAGACAAAAGTGGAGTAGCAGAAAAGAAGTAGAAGAAAATTAAAAATGGATGTACATGGTAAGGATTCAAAGTAAAGTAGACAAATGGGCATGTATGAAGTGTGGGACAATTTAACAGCTTCTTTGGGTTTAACAGCACATGAGGTAAGAGCATTTATTCTTTTAAACAAAGAGGCATTTTGTGACATTATATTTGAGACTATTTTTTCAATGATTTTTGTTTTCTTGGAGAATATGAAATAAGTTAAAGACTATAACCCACTGACTATGTAATAACAGCATTTAACAGGGAAACAAAAAGAAGACTTGTGTACAATTTCAGAGGTAGAGAGAGAGAGACAGACTTTGAAAGGACATATGAAAGCTTTATATAAAATAGTACTGAACTTTGCAAAAGTTTATGACAAAAAGGGTTTATGGATTGGTGAGTGGGATTGTAATATTGTGTTCAAAATAGAAAGAGAAAAACAATTATACATATACCAAGCATGATGAATGTGGAGAGGAATATGGGTACTGTAAAATACTGGGGACAACCCAAAGCATATTTTTTTGTTGAAAAGAAGGACATTTTATAAGTATCTGTGACAAATGAAAATGTTATATTTGTGAGGAAATGGGACATGATGCAAAAAAATATGAATTGAAATGTAACAAAATTAGACATTTATGGATGGCTAGTAAAAATAAACAGTAAGGAAAAAGAAAGGGAAGAAAATGAACAAAGAGAAGACATTTTAGAAGTACTAGAAATAGAAGAAAATTTAGATGACAAAAAAATAAAGAGGACATAGTAGAAGGTTCTGAAATAAGTGATGAAGACAGACTATGACATAGTAAAAGGGAAAAAGAATTCTATTGGTAAAAGACAAAAAATATAACGGGATAAGTGCAAAAGAAAAAAGAACAGAAATGTATGAAAAAGAATATTACAGCTAAAGATTATGGCTTGGTAAAATGGTTGTGTTTGACTCACAGACACAAGGTATAGTGTTTGATTCTCACTTTTGGGAAAAAATTGGTTAGGCTTAGAATTGCCCATTAAGAAAGCTAGCTAAGTATTTATCTATGAACTTATGAAACCATGAATCTATAGGAAAGGGAAAATTAACATTTTAGAGAACATTCTGTAAATGTGAATAGTATTAAGAACATAGTAAGAAGAATAGGGATTTTGGAGTGGTGTAATACATGTGATGTAGGTGTAATTATATTAGAAGACACAAGATATTTAACAAATGAGGAAATATTACAAACAGAGAAGCTAGGGGGAGGAAAGATAATTTGGAATTTGGGAAATGAGAGATGTTCTGGAATAGCTGTATTCTGCAGAAATAACAATAAAGATATTAGATGTAACTTTAGCAAAAATGGGAAGATTAACCATCACAGATTTGAAATGGAAAGAACAAGTATATAGAATTATAATATTATATGTGTATACTAACTGTAAAGAAAGGGAAAGCTTATTTCATCAGATTCTATACTATGTAGTGATAAATATGATTATAATAATAGCAGACTTCAATTTTGATTTAAGAGGTAAGTGTAAAAAGAAAGGAAATAACATAAGAAGAATGTTACAAGTTAAAAGATGTGGTAAGTTAAAACGTTGGGACAAAAATATATGGACCTACAAGGATATGTATAGAACTGAAACATATTATTTTATAGTTTCAGAAGGTTTAGTTATAAGAGAAGGGGACGTAGTGGAAAAAGGATTTTCTGATCATCTTGCAATGTGGCTAGAGATAAAAGAAAGTAAGGAATATATAAAAATAGGCAAGTTAATAAAAAAAAAAAGAAAAATGAGACAGCATGGAATGACAAAGGAAAGAGACCAGTAATACAGTTATGGAAAGATTGTATTACTATGAGAACATTTTATAAAAACTGGTCTGAATGGTGGATGAAATTTAAGGAAAAATATAAAAAAATCTTTTTACAGTAGCAATATGATGTGAGAAAAGTAGCAAAAGAAAGGTGTAAAAGAACATATAACAATACATTAGAAGACTTGGAACATAATGATAGAAAGTACTTTGACAAAGAAAAACAATTATATGAAAGAAATCAAGAAAACAAGAATTGTTATATAAGCAAATGCATTTTTACAAAGGAAAAAAAAGTATCAAGTTACTTAAGCAGATTAGTATAGGAAATTGACAGAATTAAAAAAATGTAAAAGGAGAAATATTAAGAATTCAGAAAAAGAGACTATGAATTGTGTGGCCCAATATGTACCAGAAATTTTTAAAGAAAGAAGAAGGTAGTGAAAAACATTGAAAGTAAAAAAGAAAAACAGTTAACAGAAAAAGAGAATAAAGAGTTGGAAAATAAGATTTCTTTAAATGAGTTAAAGTATTAGGCCAAGTTAATATAGATTTGGCTGCAGGACCAGATGGAAGGGATTGGCAAAAAATAGATATTTTTAAAGATTTTGAATGAATGGTTAAAATAACCCTTTGTATAAAGAATTATGTTGTGGAATACTTCAATTCATATGGAAGAAGAAAAATGGAAGATAATTAAAAAGTGGAGACCAATAGTATTGAATAATAATGATTATAAAATCTTTATGAAAATAATACAAAAGAGATTTGAAACTAAAATGGAGAATATTATGGAAGATAGTATACACAGTATAAAGGTGAAGGGCCAGATTCATGATGGCTTACACGGAGTCTAAGAGTAGAGTAAGACTCCATGCAGCCATTATGTCTGACAAGCGATCCAGGAACAGCCTGTAGGGGCGTGTAAGAGAGCTCCTAAAACGTCTCTTACACGGACAGGGCTGGGATATGCAAATTACCTCACTTGCAGCCGAAAGGCATGCAAATGAGGTAAATTTGCGATCCAGGAAGCACAAACCTGTCCGAGTAGGAGCCGTGTTAGTTGCAGAAATGTACTCAGTTGACAACTGAGTACCGTTCCGTAAATAGCGCAATGGAGCCTTGTCAGCTCCAAATAAAGGTTGCAAATGGTTGAGGAAGCATGCCAAATAGACGGCCATTGGAAATGTTCCCAGATGCAAAATTAAAATAAAAATACTTTTTTTTTTTCGGCGATTTCCGATGTTTAAGCATAGCGCAGCACCACGCAAATGGGCTGCGCCACAAAAAAATGAAAAATAAAAATTAAAACCCACAAACGTGGAATTTATGAAAATTGTTAAATTACAATGTAAGGGAATAGCAGGCTGAAGACAACATGGCCACCGAGTAGGGGTTGCTAAGGGGTGAAGCTCAGTCTAAGACATGTAACAAAGCATTAGTAGGCAATCCTATGTAAATGAGTGTTAGGATAGTGAATCGCACTTTTACATAGCAAATGAGCACAGTCATTGGAGTGTAGGAGTAGGATATGGGGAGTAACAGAGTAGGAGATAGGTGACATTACAAGGAGGTATGTATGAAAGTAGTGAAGCTCATTGGAGCAGAGTGTCATGTGTTAGCTGTCAGTTAGACATCATGGAAAGAGGTGTGTCAACAGGTAGGCCAGGGAAAGCCAAGAAATGGAAGGTGTATACTGTGGATAACACCAAAGTTTCTTGGTGAGCGCGTATGCGCGCGTGTGCACGCCCGTAAACCCGAGTAAGACAGAGTGCGCGCGTGGAAATGTGAGCGCGTGTGTTTAACCCAGAGTAAGCATGTATAGGGCTGTTTAAAGACCTGTAAGCATGTATGCACTGGTGTGCGCACGTTTTCACCCGAATAAGCAAGTTTTAGTCCATCTAAGCATGTGTGCGCGCGTGTGAGCTGGTGTGCATGTGTTTGCGCTTGTGTGCGCAGTGCTGCCCCCAAGGAAACAGAAAGGAAAAAGGAAGCACAACAAATAGTAGGAAGCTACCAGTGAGTACTAGCAGAGCTAGCAGGTGAAAACAATCAGAATCAGGCAATTACACAGGCAGAACACTACCCAGCCCAGCACTTAAAACTCTGCAAACAACAGTGCAGTGTGTTTCTCTCAAGAGACACTGCAACACTGGAGTAAGCTACTAGAAGTGAAAACTGAAAAAGCTTCACTCAGACAAAAAATGTTAGGGGCTGCCATTGCTGTTATAAGGCAACATATGCAACATGCTGAGGGTGGTGAGAATGCAAATGCTGCCGGACAACCCACAATGAGGAGATGGAGAAGAGTGTACAGGCCCAGGGTCACCTACCAGGGGTTACATGAGCTGGAGATAGTGGAGCGCTATAGAGTGGACAGAGACCTCCTGCAGCAAATTGTTGAGCTGTGCAGGCCACGTCTCACACACAGAACCAACAGAGGGGAACCCATCCCAGTAGAAACCAAGGTATGTGTTGGCCTAAGAATACTAGCAACAGGTACCTTCCAGAGACCAACTGGTGATATGATGGGGATATCACAGGCATCAGTATCCAGGGTACTGCACCAGTTCCTGGATACCATGTCAGCACATGTCGGTGATCATGTATATTTCTCCAATTCCCGTGAGGTATTGGCCAGCAATATGCGTCTCTTCCAGCAAATAGAACAATACCCTGAGGTAGTAGGTGCAATAGACTGCACGCATATACGCATCAAAGCACCAGCCGGTGAGTGGGGTAGGGCCTACATTAACCGCAAGGGCTTCCCCTCCATCAACTGCCAGGTTGTGTGTGATGCCCAGGGCATAATAATGAATGTGTGTGCTGGCTGCCCTGGAAGCTACCATGATTCCCATATCTGGCATCTGACGCAGCTGTACCAAACATTTGCCAATGGGGACATCCCACATGGTCACCTAGTGGGGGATGCTGGCTATGCACTGGAGCCGTGGCTGATGACACCCATCAGAAACGCACACACACCTGAACAGGAACGCCATAATGAGGCAAACGCACAAACACGAAATGCAATCGAGCGTGTGTTTGGGCTGCTCAAGTCATGGTTCCGGTGCCTGGACACATCTGGTGGAGCCTTGCAATACTCACCAACTACATGGACCCAAACTGTCATGGTATGTGCTATGCTACATAATATGACTCTGCAAAAACAGCTGCAGCAGGACCAGCATAGGCCTGGGCCAAACAGCCTCCCACCATTGCCAAGGCCATCACAGGCAGAGCATGACTCAGAGGAGGAACAACCTGAGCCTGCCCCAGTAGACAAAAGGAGGCGTGCCCAGTATGCCTTGGCAAAGAGGCAATGCATAGCACATACACTGGCTCAGTAGGAACCCTGGAAATGATACCTCTCTCTGACTCCCACATATAGTGAAAGGGATACCTAAGTTGACACAACCTGCTTTCGAACATGTATAGGGAGTGTAGTATGTGCATCCAACATAGGCAGCCATGTGTTAAGCAATGTAAGGTAGTGCTAAACAGCATTTACCACCATGTAGTATATGCAAACTTGATGACCTTGAGTATCATCCTACTCTCACCAAGCATGATGCCACAATATGAAGACAAGATGATCAATTACAACAATTGGCTTAAGTATTGGTGTCAGTCAAAGGGGATCCAATGCCTGTCAGCCTGGGATGCTCGGCAAGACATGATGCTTCACTAGGGACGGGATTCACCTGTCACCCCTGGCCTTTCCTCCATAGGTATCACAAGGGATAAGAAACTAGAAGTAATGCTACTCAACGCCAGAAGTCTAAACCGCAAGATGCACGCACTCCAAACTCTCCTCAGCATGGAGAATGTTGATATCTGTGCAGTAACGGAAACCTGGTTCAAGGCTCCCAAGAGCACCCTAGCACTAACAGGCTACACCTCATACCATGCTTTACAGCCCCAAAACATGGAACAAACTACAAAAGGAGGGTGAGTATCAATATTTGTCAAAGATACCCACACCCCCAGGTTGGTGGTACAGCATGAAGCATCAGAGACTATCGATGTGCAACTAACAGTGGGTAAAACCAGCTTCCAGTTCATAGCCTGCTACAGACCACCCTCCTAAACCCAGGAACCACACTTGGCCGACTGGAGAACACATGAAAATATGAAGGTCTCCCCAAACACCATTATATTGGGTGACTTCAACTATGCCCAAGACCAGAAGTGTATCCCTCACTGGTAAGATCAGACCATAGAGTAACCTCGCTGGATATTCACATCCTGACCCCAGCCCATGCCCAGAAAACCACAGTGAAAAACTTTTCTCTAAAGTAAATTTCACACTCCTCAAAACTGAGGTGGAATCCTTCACAGCCCCTGTGCAAGTGGAAAATACGGCCCAGACCTCAGAACCCTTTATAAATGCATTCTATGAACACCTTCAGGAATGCATGAATCATGCAATCCCAAATAAAACCAAGACCCAATCCTCCAAAGGCAGGCATCCTGTCTAGTGGACCCCAGCCATAAACAAACCATACAATACAAGGAGGAAGCTACTATATGATAGAGCAAAATCCCAAAAAGGGAAGGCATCTCCGATCAGTATTATTAAAAAACTATGGCCACACATAAAATCGTCTAAGGCCAGCTTTGAGATAAAAATTGTACAGGACACTAAGGATAATCACAAGGCTTTCTTTAGTTATGGTAGGAACCTGGGTGGGAATTCCCAGATATGCTCAGAATTAGTCCAAAATGACAAACAATACACCAAACCCACAGACATTGCCAACATCCAAGCTGACAGGTTCAGTGCAAACTTCTCCCCCCCCTCCCCACCAAAAGGGCAAATATCTATCCCAGCAGAGTGCTGGCCCCCTGTCATCTCAGATGCTCAGATAACAGCCAGCCTCTCCAAAGCAAAACACACAGCATCAATGGGACCAGACGGTGTCCTGGGCTGTGTCCAACATGAACCCCAAGAAGAATTGAACACAAATATAAAACCACTGCTCAATCTCAGCATTACCACAGGATATTTACCCAAAGAGCAGTGTACAGCAACAGTAGTCCCTCTCCATAAAGGTGGTGCCTCAGTGGATACTGCAAACTATCACCCCAGAAGCCTGACTAGCTTGGTCTGCAAAGCTATGGAAAGGATCATCATGGACCTCAGAAATAAAGATATTGGGGACCTACAGACACTGGATCCTACCCAGTTTGGCTTTGTTAAGTGCAGATCCTGCCTCTTAAACCTGGTTGAGTCATTTGAAACAGTCGCCAAGGCCATTGACGAGGGGAAGGTGGTCCACACAGCCTACCTGGAACTCGCAAAAGCCTTCCATACAATACCCCACTTGGTCATTATAGATAAGCTCACCAGCTTCAATATAAACCCCTATGTCACTAGATGGGTTGCAAACTGGCTCAAGGACAGAACCCACATGGTCAGAAATGCTGGAGCCATGTCAGACTCCAAACCAGCTACAAGTGGCATCCCACAAGGCTCAGTTCTGGGACCTCCCTTGTTTGGTATATATTTCTCGGAGTTACAGGCCAACACAGAAGGACTGTGGCTGAACAAGTTTGCAGATGACTGCAAACTGGGTGCCCTAATTGACCCTCCAGCTGACACAAGCATCCTACAAAAGGACCTCATAGAAACAGACAACTGGTGCCAGAGCCATGTCCTCAAGCTAAACGCAAAAAAAGTGTATAGTCATCCCCTTTGGCAAAAATTAAGTGCCCACAAATTACCACATAGGTGGTAACCCATTAAGTACTTTAGAAGTGATAAGGGACCTGGGACCCAAGTTGATAGCAATCTCTCATTCGACAACCACGTGGCCAAAGTGGTTAGAAAACATTTCATACAGCCCACCTAATCATGAAGGTATTTACATCTAGATCAGGGGAGGTCATCGTGCCTCTTTACTCATCCCTCATCAGGCCCATAATTGAATACAATGCCCCTTGTGGGATGTACCTTATCAGACACCTGCAGCAACTGGAAAGACCCCAAAAGTACCTCATCAGGAGGATCAAAGGGCTCAAACAGATGCCATTTGCTGCCCAGTTAAAGAAACTGCAGCTCGACTCAGTGGCATACCGCCTGCCCAGAGGCGATCTGTGCCTGATGTATAAAGCCATGTCCAACCTGGATTCAATGGACATGCTGCACCTCGGTAAATCCGAATCCCATCAAGCTACATGCTCAAGAGACCTGAACCTCAGGACTGAAATAAATAGGACATGCTGGAGAGACAGATTCATAACCCAGAGGCTCCCTCCACTCTTGAGTAAACTCCCACTCCAGGTTAGACAGAGTCCCTCATTGACTCACTTCAAGAGGAATCTTGATGAGTGGATGGGAGATTGTTGGTTTACCCTGGGTATCACTTCTATGTCACTGTTAGACAGAGGCACAGTATACTAACCATGAAAAGTGTCATGGCAAACTCCAGGTAAAATGTGTGCTGAAAGCCAAACACACTCTCGCTAGGATTATAAATGCCCTAGGGCAGATAGCCTAGTATGAACCTATGAACAGAATCACACACACCAACTAGTACAACTGTGGTCAATGTGGAGTAATGCTTGGCAATGTCCACCCAAGTTGGTGAATACACAGCAATGCTGGACAAGCCTGGTTTAAGTAGGCCATAGCTGAACAAAATGCAACATGCTCATATTTGCCCAACTGGCCCTTAACCAGTCTGGTCTGCTCAGTATGAATATTTAAAGCAGCGATGGGACTCAAACCCAGGATACTGTGCACCATAGTGAAAGTACTGAACCACTACACCATGATAATATTGCAGTGTTCAGCCAGTATGAAAGAATGTTGACAAGTCTTTGCAAACTATCCTATGGAAACCCTGCAGGCACAGCATAATCCCTGTTGAGTTATGACACAAAGGAGTCTAGCAGTAAGAACATAATATGACTTCCAACACACACAGTATAAATGTCAATATTGGTCATGTTCACACACAACCACAAATGTAGTGGACTTCAGATCACAACATATGGAAAGGTCACACTGGGCATGCTCACACATTTGGATAATGAGACATATGTCAGGCAACAAACCATGGAAAGCCTTAACTGGGCATGCTCACACACACAGGCCATGTCAGAGTATAGCAGTCGGCCACACATATCTGGCAGTTGCATGTGTTAAGCCAGGAACCTACCACGATCCAGCAATCTGCCCTGTGCACACAGTTAAGTGACAACAGACACATATATTAATATACTGGAACCCTGTCATGATGAAACATGTTTCGCAGATACACAAGTTGTTCATAGAAACTGGGAAAGCTACGGCAATAAAGACCTGCAAACAATATCAGCAACAAATATTGTGCATCCCGAACATAAACATAGGTGCAGAGGTCGATACTAGGCTGTCTGCCCTAGGGAATTCATAAGCCTAGCCAGAGTGTATTTGGCATCGGCCTCCGCAGTAGAGTACTAGCCTACTGTGCCTCTATAAAGTAGGTCACAGAAGGCACCCTTTAAGGCTAATTTGCTGTGCCTCTGTCAAGCAGGGACACATTGGAGATCCCAGGGGTGAATTTGCAATTTCCCATCCATGTAGCTGGATTTTGCTGGATGAGGGTTGGCGAGGGGCTATGTCTAACTTTAATTGGGATTCAATTCCAGAGTAAGAGGAGCCTCTGGGTAATGAATCTGTCCCTGCAGCATGTCCTATTTAGTTTTGTGCTGAGGTTTAAGTCCCTGAAGTGTGTAGCTCTAAGGGTCTTGGATGTTATGAGGTGGAGCATGTCCATTATTTCTGGGTATGACATGGCTGCGTACGGCATGCATAGATTGCCTCTGAGTAGGTGTTAAGCAACTGAGTAGAGCTGGAGATCCTTTAGTTGAGCTGCATAGGACATCTGTGTGCAGACCATGATCCTCTTGGGGAGGTACTGTTGTGGTCTCTGTAGTTGCTGCAGGTGTTGGGTAAGGTACACCCCAAAAGGGGCATTGTACTCAAACATGGGCCTGATGAGTGACTAGTAGAGGGCTACAATGACCTCCCATGATCTACATGCAAACCCCCATGTGATAAGGAGGGCTATATAAAGGTCTTTGCAATGACTCTGTTAATGTGATTAGCAAAGGAGAGGTTACAATCTATGTTGGTCCCCAAATCTGTAAATACGTCTTCTGTACTTAATGGATTACCACTTATGTGGTAATTTGTGTGCACCTTGTTTTCCCCAAAGGGGATGACTATGCACGTCTTAGCATGTAGCATGAGGCCATGGCTCTGGCAACAAGCATCCATCTCTGTGAGACCCTTATGGAGGAAGCATGTGTCAACTGCAGTGTCGCTTAAGGACCCCAGTTAGCAATCATCTGTGAAGTTTGTTAGACATAATCCCCCCATGTTAGTCTGAACCTCAGAGAAGTACATACCAAACAAGACAGGTCCCAGAACTCAGCCCAGTGGGACACCAGTTGTAACTGGTATGGAATTGGACATGGCACCTGCAATTCTGACCATGTGGGTTCCATCTCTGAGGCAGATAGCAACACATCTACTGATATAGGGGTTGATATTTAAGCTGGTAAGCATATGTATGATGCCTGAGTGGGGTATTGTGTTGCAGGTTTCTGCAAGGTACAGGTAGACTGTGTGAACTACCTTGCCCTCATCCATGGCTTCAGTAACCATTTCAAAGATATGAACTATGTGTAAGAGGCAAGATCTGCCCATAACAAAGCCGAATTGTGTATGATCCACTGTCTGGAGGCTCACAAAGTTTTTGATTATGACTTCCATGATAATACGCTCCATAGCTTTTTCTACCACACTAGTCAGGCTTATGGGGTGATAGTTACTGTGGTCCGGTGTGGCACCACCTTTGTGGAGTGGGATCACGGTATCTGTATGCCATTCTTAGGGTACATATCCTGTAGTAAGGCTAAGTTGGAACAGTGACTTAATGTGAGTGTTCAGTTCTACTCAGAGCTCGTGTAGGACACAGCCTGGGACACCGTCCGGTCCCATACATATGCTGTGTTATTTGCTGTGGAGAGGGCACCTTTCACCTGTGCATCTGTGATGTCAGGGAGGTTACATTCATTTGGGATGGGCATCTGTACCTTTGGGGGGGTAAGGGGGGGAACATTTGTGCAGACTCTGTCTGCCAGGGTGTTGGCTATGTCCGTAGGCTTGGCATATTTTGTGCTGTTATGCAACAATTCAGAGCATATCTGGGGATTTCCACACATATTCCTGATATAACTAAAGAAGGCCTTGTGATTATCTGTAGTGTCTGGTCAAGTTCACTGTCAAAACTTGCAAGTGATAATTATATGAGGGATTGAAGTGTCTTGCCAATACTGTTCAGAGATGTCCTCCCTCTGTGGGATATTGCTCTGTTATGTAGTAGCTTCCTCCTGCTGTTGTACAGCTCATATATGGCCGGCATCAACTAGGCAGGTCTCCTGTTTTGGAGGAGTGTTGGTTTTATTTGGGATAGCATGAGCAATGCATACCTACAGGTGCTCATAGAATGCATTTGTAAAGGATTCTGCAGATTGGGCTCTATTATCCTCCAGCACGGGGCCTTTGAAGTATTCCACCCCAGTCTTCAGAAGTGCAAAGTCTGCTTTTGAGAAATTCTTTACAGTGATTTCCTTGGCTGGGGCTGGGGACGGGATATGGATGTCCAGGGAAAGTTGTTTATGGTCTGATCTTAACAATGAGGGGTCTACCTCTGGTGTGGAACATAGAGTCCCCATGTTGGTGATGATCAGGTCCAATATGTATTCCCCCTTGTGGCAGTGGTGACTGGTTGTGCCATAGCACATGGATTCACAAATTGTAGTGGCTGTAGGGTGACGTTGTTGAGGCCTGAGTAGTATCCCCAGTCAATATTCATGTATCTGAAGTCAACCACTAGAATGGTGTGTGTGAAGACCTTCATATCCTACACTGTTCCCAGGAAAGCCGAGTGCGGTTCCTGGGTATGGGGGGTGGGGTGGGGGGGGGTCTGAACTACACACCAAACCAAAAGGCAGTTTTGCACAATGGTAGTTGTATATGTATGGCCTGTCATGCTTAGTGCAGTGGTACCAACCCAGAGGTGTGTGTATCTGTGATATATATGGATACACCCCCTAGTTGTGTTGTGTGTTACAAGTCCTGTGGTCACGAAGCATGGTAAAAAACATAATCTGGCAGTGCCAGTGTGCATATGTGACCCTGAACTAGGCGTCTGTTGATGCACAGATATTGTTATCCCCCATACTGAGGGATAGTAAAAGATGTACATTCCTTTTTAGAAAGACTGATGTAACACACCTACACATAATGCATACTGTGCATGTTTGCTGTGAGACTATGCATATCCCATTATTCTCAGTAGCTGCCTCACTCACATGCAATGCACAGAGCATCACACACACATGTGGCAACACAGTACCGGACATTGGATAGGCATACCTGATACACATGTACACAACACACACATGTTTGGCATAGACACTACACCTTAGCCTGCTACACATGTCCAATTATGACACCTGCTGTATCGCCACCCTTCAGTATCCCACTTATCCTCTATGCAGCACACATAATATACCTGAGGGGTAGAGGCCTATCATGTCTTTGTGCAACAGTCTTGAACAAATAATACATTCATGTTAGGCAATGCTCACTACTGGCCACCTTACAAACCCATGTAACAAGTGGCTGTGTAATTGTGGATATAGTCATGTTACTGCACTTCAGGTACAGCATGCTAGCTGCCTGTGTGGCACACATTATTATTGTTGACTGACCACAAGATGTATGTTGATCATGGCTCATGTTACTACACCACATCCAGTTCCACTGACCACAAAAGTACACATAGCAGTTATTGTGTAGCACCGTCATGTGATTTGTGTGTGTGTGTGTGTGTGTGTGTGTGTGTGTGTGTGTGTGTGTGTGTGTGTGTGCGTGCATGCAAATATATGCACCCACAGCTTGTAACACTTGCACAACATTGTTCTGTCCTTGTATACATTGTGTCCCAGGGTGGAGACAATCACTGAACAACTACACACAAGCATCAAGTACACGTATACTGTTATTAACAAGGGCTGTCTACACTTGCACTGCATGTTCCTGTGCAACACATAATCTGCATGCTGATGTGTGCAGTGATGTTTTTCCTTGTGATTCTGTCACCCACCCTCAAACAGTATTGTGTATGTGTTGGATTGCAGGTGTGTGTGTTTGTTTGTATCCGCTGGACTGTGGAGTGTGCATGTGTGCCTGTGTGCCTATGTGCATGTGTGCTAACATCATGTACACATTTGTAAACCATGTTTCCTGTCTTCCTCTCACAGGTTCTGATGTTGCTCTGGTGGAGTGCAGCAGGGAACCTGAAGCCACTGCTGGGGATAGTGATAATGATGATACATGTGTAATGGCACAGGGAGGTGTGACAGGGTCTGTCATTGGTCAGCCAATCGACACTACACAGCAGTCAACCCCATCAATGCGTCATCCTGTCGATACATCCAGTGTCACCAATGTCCTTAGCTGAGGGACAGCACACAGTGGGCATTGACCAGGGTAGTGTGGTATCATTGGCACATGCATCCCCTCACAGCAGCCATGGCCAGATTCCTGACATGGTACCACACAGGAAGATGTCCAGGGGTTCTCGTGGGAGCATCCGTGGTCGTACTGCCCCTGTCAGACGTGCCCACAGAGGTCTTTCAACCTCAGCTATGTTCTGGGCTGTAATTCAGGCACAGGCACATATGGAACGGTACACCAGACAGGGTCTGAGGGAGCGTAGAGCACATCGCACCACTATGAATGACACTATGCATGATGTTGCAGCTGCCATCTGTAATATCAGCGAGGTCATTGATAGACGTAGGGACACGTTAGATCTCTTCCTCAACTACATGTCCATGAGCCAGGACAGTGCAGGACGGTTGAGGCATCGACGTGGACATATGCCAGCAATATCAGCTGGCAGTCGTCGCAGATGACAACAAACCCGCAGCCGCTCCCATAGTGCCAGTACCAGCCCCAGCAATGCTGGGTCTGTGCTATCATTAGACCGTCCTAGAAGACAACGTGCACGTGGCTCTGGACAGTCCCAGCAGGGACATGTGTCCAGTCAACAGCCCACTGCCTCTGATGACAGTACCCAGTCTGGCTTAGTACCTGATACTGTCCGTAGCACCCCTGCCAGGCACAGGTACCATGTCTGTGGCCAGAGCCAGTGATCTGTTTGACCTGGCGCTGTCCACAAACACCCGTATATGGCAGCCACGTGGTGGAACAGTGTGCATGCATACACGCACACATAATGCTAACACCTAGGGCTAACACATACACACCCACATCGCATCAACATTGCCCCATGTTGTATTGTTGTCCCTCACTAATGCACACACACATACATGTCGATTGGATGTGTCAATGGCAGACTCTGGCAAACCAAGTACACACCCTGTGCATATGATGAAACTGTGCAACCTCCTGCCGTCTGTAACATTGATGCAGGAACAGGATAGCATGGTGCTGATGCACAGGGTGACTGCATAGCACTGTAGTAATATTGTCATGTTGTTAACAGTACAGTGTAATGATATCGTTGTGGGTATATCTGAGCATGCATGATGCATTAACACTATGATTGTCATTGTAGTTTTGTATACACCAGTGTTAATTCCCAAAGTGTACTGTCTGCACATGTGCCACATAGCTGTTGTGTGTACCTGTGCCTGCATGTGTTGGGGAGTGGACAGTACATGTGTGCTTTTTGCAGCACAGAGTTGCAGGTGTACATTTGTGAACAAGGTGGAGTTGCATTCTCTGCATGTAGATGCTTAGTGCACACATGGGAAGGGTGACATGCACCATGTGACACAGTATTCATACATTGTAGTTCTTATTGATGGACACTTTGCGTTGTACTACACATATGTTTCACCTGGGGTCACATGTATGTATGACATGGTTTGACAGTATGCTGTGGGTGATACGGTTTCCAAATGTCAATGGTCTGCATTCTGGTGGTATACACAACCTACATAGCCTGACATTCAGTGGTCATTATATGGTGTCTCCTCAACTGATACACAGATGTAAGAAACCCGGTGTCAGTGATATCCCTGCAGTACTACACTATACCAGTAGCCATTCTTACTGAGCCCCACACATCCATGGGAACAATACTCTTTGGCATATAGCAGTCTCACGTACATGCCAACACACTACGGATATGTCCATCCATGACTGCAAATGCATACAGTAGCCTACAATGCATTCTACACATGACACACCTAACCACCACAAGGGTATCATACAGACAGATACCTGTTGTCCAAGCCATGCTGTATTGCTGTAACGCAACTGTAGCATTGTCATCGGCATGTACTTAACATAGTATTCAAACAGTACCATGTAGGTGGTAGCACCCATCATGTAGAACGGGTAATGGTGTGTACATGTGGACAAGTCTTATCTTGTCTATCCTGTGATATTCACATTTCCAAAGGTATTCTGCAGTCTCTCGGTGTATCACCTAAGCAAGAAGGTGTCTGTATGCATATCGGCAACAGTTGCCATACACCTACACTGGATGTCCATCACTCACAGACTTTGCTGTGTTTTAACATGTCTGACATATACTCCAGACATGAATCCTCACCCACATTAATCTATCAAAGCTTTCATGGGTGTGTGTGACATAGTTGGCCTAGGACACATATCACTGCAGTAGCCTGCATTGTTACCAACATACATGTATGGCCTAAAATCTGGGAAGCTGCGGCACATGCCGGCAAAGGTAATAACTGTATTCATATGAGCCAGGCTTCACACAGGAACTATTAGAGGTTGCAGGTACATATCTGTATGTGGCACACACATACCTGATGTGTGCATTGAAATTACTGTTATGATAATATGTCATACAATAATAAAAGCAAAACACACAACACATTGACAAACTGTGTGACAAACGCACACATGGCATTTGTAGGATTCAAACCCCTACCTAACTATGTTACGATACTTGAGAGAGACATACTAGCACAGCACGCTATTCGCATTACTGGATGATTTCCCTTCTCCTGCTGTATTCATAGGGTGCTGACATCATCAGTCTTTCCAAAGAGGAATGTACATCTTTTAGTGTGTTATCCCAGTCTTCAAAAAGGCCATTCCTTTCAAAGAGAATTGCATACACACACACACGGACACACACACACAACGTTTGCAGGATTCAAACCCCTACCTAACTATGTTATGATACTTGAGAGAGATGCATTAGCACAGCGCGCTATTCGCATTACTGGATGATTTCCCTTCTCCTGCTGTATTCCTAGGGTGCTGACATCATCAGTCTTTCCAAAGAGGAATGTACATCTTTTAGTGCGTTATCCCAGTCTTCAAAAAGACCATTCCTTTCAAAGAGAATTGCAGACATACACACACCCCTGCCCCCCCCACACACAGCGTTTCACATGTTCAATACCACATATCAGTGCTCAACCCACAACTGTCTGACCATGCCTGCCACACTCCATACAACAAACTAGTATACACCAGCACTCGGCACACTGTTTGGGATACAATGCACAACCTCACACTGGGGGTATGTATCAAGCTAATGGATGAAGAATATTGTCATCCCATGCAATGAATGCAATGCACATTTACAGTTTCAATGGTAATTCACCCTAGTCTTTGATGCCATACCCCTACCTGACATATGTGCACAGTTGTTAATATAGCCAGCATACTGCTGTCACAGAGTATACATACTGCCAGGTACACACACATACCCTGTAACACACGTGTGATTTCAGCCATGGTACAGGCATCATTACACACACATTACACATGCATACAACACACCAATGTATGACGACACAGATGAGCATTATCTGTGTACCTTATAGTACTGTGTGCCCCTACTTACAGATACCTATGCATTTGGTATGTAATCTGTGCAGACTACAGGAAACACACCAGACAGTGTTACCAGGGAATGTGAACATACACCATACTGTAGTGTTTAGGCCTACAACTTCAGGTAGTACAACGGTTCATATGTGAGCTGGATTCAACAGCAGTACCACTTACTGAGCATACATGCATTGATTCTGCCTACAATGGGACACCGCAGTCGTACACAGGGAACTACGGCACAACATATGCCAATCTACTATGTTTGTATCCTGATAACTGACACATCTTTCTCTGGCCTCACACCTAGGACACAAACTACCATGACAGACACAAACTCACGCTAAGCTATCACACCTTTACTGACCTTGCACACAGTGAGTGTCACACTCATTCAACCTCACATGGCTGGTATTGCACTGAGTACATGTGTGTGTGCATTGTGTCATAGGTAGGTACTATGCTATTGGCCCTGGGCCTAGGGCAGCCTAGCCATATGCTACCCTGCCATTTGGGACACATGTAATGTGATTTTACTTGCTCCTGTCAAATGGTTACACAGAGGTGACTCACAGGGCATATTACCTATCTCCATAACATTCATCAGGGGTATGTATGACGTCTACTAATAAGGAGCCTTGTTTGTTAATGCTGGGTGGTTTAGTCCAGGGTATGGCATATTTGTGTATAGGAACCTGTACCTCCAGCATGTGCTGTTTAGTGCGGTGACAAGGATTAGGGCCCTAGGTCATGTAGGCTGGATGGATTGTGAGGTGTTGCCATGGTGGCTGGCCGACTGGTATGGGTGTGACATAACTCTATGTCCAGCAGTGGTAACCTCTGTGTAGGAAGTATGCAAGGCACTCTAGCTGTGGTTTGGTGAGGCAGTCTGCATAGGGAATGTGTTTGAGGGCATTATCAGTCTTTGTTAGGTATGTCTGTGGCCTTTCCACTTGCTGTAGTTCTCATGGGAGGTACATACTGCATAGGACATTGTGAGGTGTAGAGGGGTACACTGACTTACATTTCCCTAACTGACACACCTTTTGTGATGACACGTACCATGTACAGGGATTACAAGACTAGTGTGCCACTGTGGATATCAAAGGGGAGGCTATTGTACACCTGTGTCCCATGTTCCCTTCTGACACCTCCAGTGGTAGGCAGGCAACCACCTATGTGGTAGTTAGTGGGTAACGTGTTTTGGAATGGGGCATGGTACTGCAGTATCAACACTGGTGTTCAGTCCATGCCTTGGTCACCAGGCACCTGTTTCAATACATCTGCCCCCATATCCCCCTCTCTCACTATATATATATATATATATATATATATATATATATATATATATATATATAGACATATAAATATATATATATATATATATATATCAATATATACTACATATCCATATATGTGTGTAAATATATATATACATATCTACAATGCATATATATATATATATATATATATATATATATATATATATATATACATATCTATAGACATTCATATCTATCTGTATATATGTATGTATATACATATATATCTATATATGTATGTATCTATTATATCTATATGTATATACATAGTCTATCTATACACACACATATATATATATATATATATATATATATATATATATACAGATATATAGATACATGTGTGTGTGTGTGTGTGTATATATATATATATATATATATATATATATATATATATATATATATATATATATATATATATAAATACACACATACTTCTAAACATCCATTGCTGTACATAGACATGCACATCTAGGCACATAGACTGCCCACCTTTCATGGTGGGAATATCACTTCTGAAACAGTTGTGAGACATACCATTCTGTAATGATATTGCACAGTGTGGTGCAGAATGCATTATGCTGTCCTCAGGCCATATAGCTGTAGCAGGCCTCACTGGCTCAGTCCCACAGAAGTTTACTACCACATGACATATACCTGCACTGCATGCTGTTTTCAATGCCACACACTACAACCTACATTGATATGTGCACATATCAACCTTCTACTGCATATGTATGTCCAGCCTTCACTAACAGTTGCAGTATGTCCCCTGCCCTATGCACATCTGCATATACATATAGATACAGACTGCTAACACATATGGAGGGTTCACAGTATGTAGATTACCTTTCAGACACATCATTCAGATGCTAGCAAATACATATCTGTTACATACATTACCTTTGTATTTGTCACCTCTGTCAGTTGTACCTGTTGATGTGTTGTATTTCTGTATTTTGTGGATTGGTGTCTCTGACAGCTTTTTTCTTTTGGCTGGCTTGCTTGCTTTTTTTTTTTTTTTTTGGTCTTTGTCTCTCTCTCCCTCCAGTTGCTGCAATGATACTATTGCATGTGTGGACTGGCAGTACAGGCTGCTTTTGTAGGTATCTGCGCATGTGCATGTGATGGCCTCTGCACCAGTTGGTGGCCAGCATTTAGTAATTGCATGCAGCCTGCTGTGTGGTAATTGCAGTTCTCACTGTGATTTCAGGACACTGCTATAAAATAATAGGTTAGGTAGGCGTAGGCCTTTCAGTTTTGCAAGGTGGGGACCATGCTGGTTTTCTGTGGACACTGTTGTGTCAGTCAGAAGGTTGGTATATCTCTCATATCTGAGGCTGTGTTGTAGCCACTGAAATGCATGTTGCACTGAAACCTGACTGTTGCTTCTTCCAGTTCACTCTTCTCATTGTGTATGTTAACTCACACCTGCTAATGCTAACACTGTTTACATGGGAGTATGTACTTTCCTGTGGGATTTGTGGATTAACTGGCATACAAAAGTAGTTCTTGCAATGTGTTGCTATGGCTTTTCTATTTTCCCTTTACATTCACTCCTTGAATGTCTGATATTGGTCTTTACTGGAATGTGTTGCTATGGCTTTCCTATTTTCCATTTATATTCAGTCCTTGCAATGTATGATATATTTCTTTCAGCACTAAGTTCTTATATGTCTGCTGTGGCTTGGTGGTACTTCATGCAGTCTGGTGAGTCCAAGGTCTAGGGTTTGACACTTACAAAGGTATTTTATTTCGCTGCTGAGCAGTACTAGGGTCTTGTCATACAGAGTGAATAAGGCACTTTTAAACGGTTGTAAGCAGGAAGTCAAAGGCAAAGGCAAAGGCAAACACAGAGGTCCTGGAACATTGTACATTAATTGACACTTACACCCCAAATGTTTTAATACCACTGGAAGAACATCATACTTATCAAGTTCTAAACCTGGATTTACACACTGATAATTCCATTAACATTGAGGGGAATTGTACCATCTTAAAGAGAAACAACTTTGTTATTTATAACTACACTGACATAAACATTTTTGAAAACGCTTTTGAAGTGTTCATTCGAGGGTTACAATTTGTTCCAACCAAACCCATGAATCTAACACAAGCCCTGGTAGAATTAAAAATGTTCACTAGAGCTCTGAATTTGAATCTAATTTTCAAAGGTCAAACATTGAATGAAACAGGCCTAATGCGAACAAGCCTCTTTAACCCCCCACTACACCCAATAATTCTCTTCTTTGAGAAATTAGTGGAGAATGACTTCAGGAAATTATATAACAACCAAGAAATCTTGCTCCATCCCAACTTTACAGAACAGGAAATGAATTTCATAAAACACCTGCATGAAGAAAAAATCAGGATTATGAAACCTGATAAAGGTGGAGGAATTGTTCTTATGTTTTCAGAGGATTATGAAGCTCATATGCACACCATGTTACAAGATGATGAACAATACGAGACGGTCTCACGGAATGAAATCAACATCGCCTTCGCTGAGATTAATTACTATCTCAATGACCTCCTATTACAACGGGCCATTAATGAGAAGGCATTCAACTACCTCCATGTGGAAAAACCAAAAATACCAGTCATCTTTGGGATACCTAAAACCCATAAAGGAATCCACCCATTACAATTTAGACCGATTGTATCAGGAGCAGGAGGAGTGACCGAGCCTCTGGGAAAATTCATTGATTACATGACCAAAGAGTACATGCCCTCACTATCTCATGTCTGTAAAGATTCCTGGCATTTTCTTCGTGACTTCCCCACCTCCTGTTTTTCACCGGATGTTCTGATGGTCACAGTGGACATCAAAGATCTTTTCTCCAGTATTCCTCACCAAGAAGGCCTGGAATTGTTTGCCCAATTTCTTGGTCAAAGCACCACCCTCAGTAGTAAAATGTCCAACTTACTTACTGAGATGATGGAAATGGTTTTGTCCAACAATTTCATCTTTTTCAACGGTGAACTGTACCGGCAACGCAAGGGTGTAGCTATGGGGGCATCATGTGCGTCTTTCTATGCAAATGTAGTTTTGCATATGTGGGAACACACATTCGTCTTATTACCACCATGGGAAGACCATATTCTTTTTTACAGACGTTATTTGGATGACATCTGCATTCTATGGTCTGGTTCCCAGGAGGACCTATCCTGATTCTTCACACATATCAACTCAACCACAAAATTTTTACAATTCACACATACAGTGGATCCACATGAGCTGCATTATTTAGACATCACCCTTTACAAGGACTACACTCAAAAGACTTTTAATTCCAAATTACATCGTAAGGCTACCTTCTCCAACTCCTTCCTACATTTTGAAAGTGCCCACCCCCTATATCAAAAAAGGGGGATCATCAAGGGACAGCTCATTAGAGCAAGTAGAATATGTAGTACACAGAATGATTTTGAATCGGAGGTGGAGTTTTTGAAGAACCTTTTTTTGGAGAGGGGCTATCCTTTGGAACTATTTTTAACTTTAGCAGCAGAAGTAAAGTCCGCTCGACACTCCCTATGCACACCAATACTAGGGGGTGGACTTGAACCCGTGCCTAATACTACTCAAAACAAGAATGCTGCCCACACTAACAGTTTTATGTACACATACTCATCCAATTCTCACGAAATGGAAGAAGCCATTTTGCACCATTGGCCAGTTTTGGCCCTCTTCGACGAATTAAAGGATTATATACCATCCAAACCTATTTTTGTCCGTAAAAGAGGAGTCAATTTAAAAGAAATATTTGAAAGAAATCAAGGAACCAAGAAGAGGGTCAAACAACCAAGGCTGGGCACATTTAAATGTGGTGCCTGCGCCCAGTGCCATGCCATATCTAAAGACATAGCCCCCTACCTCCCATCAAGAAACTACAAGATACATCCCACAGGTTTCTACACCTGTGCTACCAGAGGGGTGGTTTACCTGGGGCAGTGCACCAACTGTCAAAGTTTCTATGTGGGCAAAACAGAGAGGGAATTAAGAAAACGAATTTACGAACACCTTCATGATATAATCAAAAAGAAAGAGACCAATGCTTTCTACAAACATTCCCTCTCTTGTCCCGAATCCAAAATCCACTTCCTGGTCCTAGAACATGTAGAACCAGATGCAAGGGGTGGTGATTGGGAATCTACTTTGGGTTATCGTGAATTATTATGGCAGTTGAGACTGAACGCAGGGAAGCCACCTGGTTTGAATGGGATGATTAGTATTAAACCGGTTTTGAAGCTTAGAAGGGCTAGGCTATAGTTCTCAGACTTGAGTTTTTTTCAACAAATTAATATTTCTACATATTAATTGAATATTTATGGCTTCGAAGCTCCAATTTCAAAAATACTATTAATATTGGAATTCAACATGAGTGGGCGTCAAAAAACACCCAATATATAATTAATGTTGTATTCTAACAACACACAACATGTTTTTTTATGTGTTTAACAGTATAAGATGCTTCTTATTAAAATTTCTTAATCTCAACGAGATTTTTAAATTCTATTTTTAAACTTTGACATGGAAAATTTTTATATGTTTTTATGTTGTTGTGTCATTCTTATATATTTATCTTTTAAGTGTGTATTACATCTTGAATTAGTGTAATGAAAACTAGTCCCTAGTACACACTTTTAAACACTGGAGCACTTGAATATCAGGTTTCATTAATTAATTGTATAATTGCCAAAGTATATAACAGGCATTGCAACACATCACAATTTGTATACTTGATAAAGCTCAGGACTACCTGGGCGAAAGCGCTTGTGTGATTTCTTTTGTGACTTGTGGAACTGGAGCACTGTTGGAATTAAAACCAGCTTCTTGCTTTACAACAAAGTTTTGGTGTTTTCTCTCTAAGGTCGTGGTATAATCTTTCTTTCGTACTAGGGTCTTGTCATACAGAGTGAATAAGGCACTTTTAAACAGTTGTAAGCAGGAAGTCAGTAGGGACACCAGCTAGGGATGTGCAGGCTTGGTGTAGGGAAGGTCCATAGCTGCACATTTCTTTAACTGCAATAGCTGTACATATGTTTGAAATTTGGTGTGACATTTGAAACCTTCCACCCCTGAGAGAGGGGTGAGGACAACTAAGTATATTGTACTAACAATTATGAATATCAGGCACATGCAGTGCTTGTGAACTGCTATACTGTCATTAGTATGTTACTGACTTCTGAACAGTTTGTGTTTTGTTTGTGTTGACATTAGCACAGTCTGCTCATGACAAGTGGACATATGTCAGTACTGTGTATTATTATGGATAGTAATCTGTCTGTGTAACTCCCACTTGTGGACATATCCAGTTGGTAGATTGTGGTTAGCCTAGTATTCCTTGACTGTGCACCACACCAGTCTTTTCAGCACCTGCACAATGACATTGTCACATGTGGTTGCTAGCAGTACATGGCTACATCCTTTGATATTTCTGCGTTGTACTCCTGCATAAGGGCATGCTTGTGGAAGTAATTCTACAGCTATTTGCAGTGTGTGTAACAGCAGACAGGCTGATATGCTTGTGTGTTTCTGACACTTCCAGGCCTCAGATACTCTCAGGTATATATTTGACCAGCCTCAGGGAAAGGTATATATCAGTGGGATACGCCCGTGATATATTTCAGATATTCTGCAGTTGAGACTGTGGGGTATTTTGAGCATATGTATTACTACACCATTTCTGACATGCAAGCAGTGTCTACTCTAACTTATTGACGGTTACCATTACGTGGGATTCCCCACCTTTCTGCCTACTGTTAGTACATTTCACAGGGAGTCAGTGGGGCACAGCTAACATTTGTTTGTAAATCAGGGACATCCCTGTAAATCAGTCACAGTTGGGAGGTCTGGCCTCTTACCTATGCAAATATGGCGGTGTTTGTCCTACTCTGATACTGTGTGGGGTTTGTAAGGTGCTACTGTAACATTATTACCTACTAGCATGGCTGTTTCTCTTATCACACTCATGTAATGCAATTCCACAAGAATTGCCAGTAAAGATACACAGAACAAGCTTTGTGTAATGGCCTTCCTATTTTCCCTTTACATTCACTCGTATTTCATGTTATATTTCTTTTAGCACCAAGTTCTTGTATATCTGCTGTGGCTCAGTGGTAATTCATGCAGTCTAGTGTTTCCAAGGTCTGGGGTTCCAGACTGACAGGGGTATTTTATTTTTCTGATGAGCAGACTACAGGCCTTGTCATACAGAGTGACTAAGGCACTTTTAAGCAGTTATAAGTGGGTTTGCATGAGTTTGTGCGACGCTTAGCTAAGCGCACAAAAGCGCACACCCGCTGAATACTGCTTAAAAGTGCTTACTCCCGCTAACACCCGCGCTAATTTCTTTTAAAGAAAAGAAAATGGGGAAATAGGAAAATGGTGAAAAAGGGGACACAAAGACAGTAGGACAGTAGGAAAACAAGCTCAGGATGTGCAGGAAGGATGTAGGGAAGGCCCATAGCTGCCCAATTCTTTACCAGCAACAGCTGTGCATATGTTAGACATTTAGAGTGAGATTTGACACCTTCCACCCCTGAGAGAGGGGTGAGGACAACAAAATATGTTGTACAGCCAATTGTAATTATCAGTTTACATGTCCAGCAGACATGTGTGCGAAATGGGCAGCTATGTATGGGGCGTAATTTTTTTTGTGGGAACAGAGTGCCCTTTTTTTTTTTTTTTCAGGTGAGAGTGGAATGTGAGGTACAGGAAGTAGGTATATTTGGGGAGGTAGGTTGGGGAGGTTAACAGACAAGACAAACAAGATGCATACAGGGGCGGAGTATGACACATGTGGGGGGTAAACATAATTGACGGGGACGGATATTTGGATATCGCAAGCCCATGAGCCCACAGAAGGCAACAGTGGAACTGAGATCCCCACCCATGGGCAGTTAGCACTGCACCTTCACAGCCCAGGCCGGGGCTGAGCTGGGGGCTGGATAGGACGGGCAGGCACAATCATGAGTTGTGCCACTTTCACCTCAAGCTGGCGTAGGGGATCAGTCACGGAACGCCTGACCTCACTACGCACCACAGACCAGACCCTTTGGAGGGTGAGTGGAAGCTCTCCTCCAGCCACGCTTGCAGATGGGGGATGAGCCCCATCCCCTGCAGTGCTTCCACCCAAAGGTGGCACAGGGCCACCGGAGGAGGAGGTCCTGGCCTGGGCACTGGTGCCAGGTGCACTCGCCAGCGGAGGTGGGAGAGGTGGGTCCGCTGGAACCCACCTTCTCTGTTGTCTTATGTTTAGCAGTAGTTTATGGCATTTTGGGTTAGTAACAAACAACACCATTCAAAATTAGTTGTAACAGCATGCATTAGTATTCCCATTAACCAAACACACATGAATTCCGAACATTGAGCAGCAAGCATAACACATGCATATTTAGAACAACAGTGGACATTCCAACAGCATGCAGGTTTGATTGGTGGCAACAGGCCATCAGGTTTGGATATGTGAACAGGGCACATGCATCAATGTACATGCAGATATGTATAAACCAACAGGACAAATGTCCATGGGAATTAATTGTGAATATACATACCCAGTTTGGTGTGGAATGGCATAATCTGTGAAAATAGGGTAGGGTGGAGAAATATTACATTAACAACTTAAACTACCTATACATATACTGTACATTCCTAGTAGATGCAGATATATATCCCCTACATGTATTAGTACAGTTTCCTGTATGTAACCTTAGGAATGTTGTTGATGGGGATGCTACTGCTACATTAATATAAATTCCATTTGTATTCATATATGCTCATATCTGGCTGTGTTCAGGTAAAGCATCCTGCTACATTTGATTTATATGGGTCTAGACAACTGTGGATGTTCAGCATTTCATACAACCATACTATCTCCATAATGCAAGGGTACAGCAACATATCCAAATTGTGGGATGGACACAGTCCAGGTTCTGTACTTTATTAAAGACATTTCACTCTTTGGTTGTGGCTGTCTCATTCATTTCATTATGTAGTGAATGCAGTACACCTTTATTCCAGACTTATTACAGCTTTCTTGGTAGCTTCAATCTCTTTCTCACACTTTCTCACTTATTTTATATTTACATTTCAGGATGGTACTTAATTCTGAGCTTTATTAACATGTATTACTGGGTTACAACAATCCTTTCCAGCTGACTCACTTATTTCATATGGCAGAACTTACAAGGATGTATTCGACACTTGTCTGTCCTTTGTTGATTGATTACAACACTCATTTTCAGACTGAAGCAGTTATCTGATATTACAATACAGGTGGAAACTCTATTTGAGACTTGTTTAATCTTTATTAATGGATTGCAATACTCTTATTCAGGCTGCATCACTTATCTAATCTTACAATACTAGCAGAATCTTTCTTCTAGGCTTATTTGACCTTTATTACTGGGTTACAACACTGAACTCTTTTACAGGCTGTCTCACTTATATTCTATAACAATACCAGCAGAATAATTACTAACCTGCCTGGTGGCGCAACCTTGCCAGCCTATCAGCATAGGCTTGCCGATTCGCGGAACAAACACCTGCAGCTGTAATATAAATGAAGGAATATTGGAACATACCTATCCATACTACAGGCTAGGATAGCATTTCTTATATACTTAATTACATGGATACTTACTCAGTAGTGGGGCATTGGGCATTTGACAGGTCTCCTGGATCCATCGGTTCAGTTGTTCCTCCTTTCGTCACTTCAGGTCTGCATGGTGATGACAGACCTGTTCACCAGTCCTCGGAATGCCTGTGGCACTGGTGAGATCATGTGCCAACCAGTTCCACGCCTCTGCCTTGTACTCTCCCCATTGAACCTGGCCCTGCATGAGTTGGCCTTCATTATGATGGACTAGGAGCCAAACCATATATTTTGACTCCTCCATGCTCTACCTTTGTGCTCTAAAGCGATTTCCCTCTCCTGCACCTGCCATCCTGACTGCAAATGGGTACCACAATCAGTTACGGTGTGTATTCCCGCCTATGGGGCTTATATATGCCGGTGTTCCCGCACTTATTTGTGATTGGTTGTTTTGGAAATTTCTCAGCTTACAGCAAACCTGCTTTGTCATGGTTATATTTTCATTCATTCCTATATGTATGGTAACACTGTATTTCTAAGTACAACTGTCATGGCTTAGTGGTTCAGTACTTTGACTATGGTGCACAGTATCCCGGGTTCGACCCTTGTCATTGCTTTTTTATTTTACTACTGTCTAGACAGGCTAGGAGGTGTGTCTGTGTAAAGGCGACTTTGCTACAGGTTGCTCAACGTTGCCCGACGGTAAGCTGGTTGGCACGCTGCTCAGCTCCTCGCAAATGGCTTACGCTGGGTAACGCATTATTTAGCTATAAGCAGTCATATTAAGCTGGGTGAAGCGCTGCTGAGCTATGGGCACTCATATTAAGCCTGGTAAAGTACTGCTCAGCTACGGGCACTCATATTAAGCTTGTTAAAGCGCTGCTCAGCTACGGGCACTCATATTAAGCTTGTTAAAGTGCTGCTCAGCTATGGGCACTCATACTCCTCGCATTAGTTATGAATGTGATAGTATGGAAATAAATTACAAATGAAGGAGGCAGGGTATACATCACCTGAAGGAATAAGAATTCTAGTTGTGTTGACATACACAGATGACATAATTGCAAAACACAACATTTGTAGAAAAGAAGAAATGATTTGCACATATGAGTGTCTACAGATGACAGAGATGAATTTAAATAAAGAGAAAATTAAAGGTTTAGGTGATGTAGTAAGATCAGGGAGTTTGGCATAAGGGTGGGAGTTTGACATAATGGTTAAGGTGTTTACCTTACAGATACATGGTTCAGGATTTGATTCTCACAAGGGGCAACTGGCTAGGCTTAAAATGTCTCAGAAGGGCAGTTAGCTTAGTGCTAATCTATGAACCTATCAGGGGGTATATATTTTACAATGAATGAAATTTCCATGTGAGGTATAACATTTTGGAATAAAGATGCAAGTAGAATTCAATGAGGGAAAACAACAGAAAAAATAAAACACATGTATTTTCTGGAGAATATATAAATTATCATTCAGAAAAAAAAAGTTTTATTTGATAAACTCAGTACTGAAAGGGAAAATAGCATACTTAATTGTATTTATGTTGCCAACAGTATTTGAAAAGGAATTATTGCACTTAATTTTTTTAAACCCAGTGAAAATAGGAGTTGTGTATGTAAATAAAGAAGGAGAAAGGCATTTGACTGGGTCCCTCATTATACAATATTATCATCTATGGAGAATGGGGCATTTAATATGTATGTTATTCCATGGACTGCCAACTGGCTGAATAACAGAAAAGCAAGCATTAGTTTTGCAGGGAACTAAATCTAAGTAATACAATAATCTGAGGGGAGTTTGGAAAGGATGTTTTGGGTGCCTTTCTATTCCATGTTTTTATGTTCTCCATTCATGAAACAAAAGGGTGACTGGTCAGCAAAATTTGATGATAATGCAAAAGTATCTCACTAAAGATCAATTGTATTTTCAAGCTCACCTTGACAGATTATACTCTTGGGCTCAGTCCAAGGGAGTTTTGTTTAAAAACAGGAGGTGTAAGGTTCTGTACTTGGGAAATGAATCTCCCAATCATCCGTATAGTTTAAATAACTCCATTATCAAAGTATGCCAGGAATTTGCAGATTTAGTAATTCTGATAGAAGGTTTGAGTTTGGTAGATGTGTAAGAAATTTTGAGGAAATGTTATTCAATAAAAAACATATATTAAGAACTATAACATCTACAGAGACAGAAAAGTAGGGAACTGATTTACATTAAGAAATGTAGGGTACAAATAGCAATGCATCAGAAGACACATTTAGATAGAAATGAGCATATGAATTTGACAAAGAAGAGATTTCAGGATGCACAATCATCAGAATATTTGTGATGTAAGAAAAGGGAAATAATAATAATGATTGCTAAATAAGCTCCAATGGTAATATAAGAGGGGAAAAACAGTAGATTTGTGGTAGAAAGGGGCTATTGGCAGTGCAGGAGGTTTACCTTGACATGTACTTATGTTCCACCAATAACTGTTATTATGGAACTTAAAATATATGTACTTACCATAACACTAGATCCATGCTGTCATCTTCCTTCCTCAGCTGATGGGTTACTGGATCAGATGTCAGCAGTTTCTAGATCTTGGGATCCAAGGCTCAGATTCCTCCCCTACCTATAATTCCCTTCAGCCAACTCAATACCCCAGATCAAGTTTGCCTGCCTAACACAGCAAGGTCCCTTGTTACCAAATCACACATGTGGACATTAGTATAGGGAAAGGAATACAGTCAATGACTGTGACTGTTAAAAAGAAAATACTCTGGGAATGTTCGGTGCAGATACTTGAGGAACCCAAGAACAGTGACAAACTGGCTGTCCGGGCTGTGGGGTAAAGATCACGTACCCCCCTGACTGCCTCCAGAATGCAGCAGTCAGGCAACATTTCAAGAGCACTGGAAAGGTTTGTTAGTGAAGGGGCCATGAAACTCTTGGTTCTGTGGACCACTTCTGCCACAAGGTAACATCCGTTGTTATTCACCTCTCTGTTTCTGGTAGGCCTACTGCCAGATGTATCAGGCATGAAACCCTGCAATTTCACAGGATTATAGGAAGTTACTAGGTTATTGGCCCTGAGGGTCTTACAAGCCTAGCCAAGAATTTAGTCCATGTTCCAACAAGTCAGCACTCTATGCCACTATCCAGAAGAGAGACAGATGGAATCCCAGGAGGTGTATTTTCTGTCCCCATTCAGTTATCCAGGTTGCGCTTAAAAAGGGTTAATGAGGTACTCTGCTTGACGTGAAGAAGGAGTCTATTCCACAAAAGGGGGAGTCTCTGGGACACAAATCTTTCCCGCCAACAAGTCCTATTGATGTCACAGACCAGGTTGAGGTTGGGCATGCGGGTTACTCGAGTGGATCTTGACTTGCAAATATGCAGCAGTCCCATCAAGGCAGGGTCTGAGACTGCTTTGTATGCCAGACAGAAGTCACCTCTGAGGAGTCTGTGGTAGACTGAGTAGAGGGACAGGGCCTTTAGCCTATCAGTGTAGGATAGATGTTTGAGGCCCTGGATTTACACAACCATAGTTTCTTACCATCTCTCTGAACCTACAAAAGGTCCTTTGAGGGGTGGAGAAAAGTATTTCAATAGCAGACACAATCTTGCCATCCTGCTCAATTTTAGAAAGTGCATCCCCCAGAAGGGGTGGACCCATCATAAGGGGCATTGGTGAAGAATGCCGTGAAATGCTCTGCAAAGTTGCAGAGATGCATCCAGGAAACCAACTTATGCAAACACATTCATGCACTACACATGTGCCATCCACACCACCAAAAAAGATCAGTGGTTAAAGGGCATCTGGTATGGGCTACTAGAATGGTAACTACTGAAATGGATTTCCACAACAAATGCGAATTTTTAAAGCAAATGTTTATGATAAGAGCCTACCCAACCTCATTATTGGATGACTTAATAGATGAAGTCAGGTCCAAAAGGCATGTTTTTTATAGGCCAATTTTAAACGCAATTCAGACTGTAAATATTTCTTCCCCAGATACTATACAGTCAGAGGAGTCAATACATGTAGTAACAACTCTTGCTTCAGAATGTAACTTTAGTCTTGGTTTTGTCATGACATTTAGCTTGGGCTTTAGATACATTAGAGATATAGTTTGCAAAAACTGGAATATTCTCATGGAAGACAAGGAATTAGTAGCGAAATTGGGGCCTTCTCCTAAATTTATTTTGAGAAGAGCTACGAATTTTAAAAATATGCTCGAACGAAACACTAAATTCAACTCAACTTATGCAGGAATGAAGCAATGTGGGAATTGACACTACTGTAGGTACATCAAAGTGGGTCTCACAACAACAGTGAACAATAAGATAACCTGCAGAATGAAACAACTGTAACTCTAAGATGGTGGTTTATTTAGCCAAGTATCAGTTGTGTGAATCATTCTACATAGGCAAAACAGAAAGATGGCTTAAGGATAGAGTCTAGGAACATGTATATAGTATCAGTAGACAAAAAATGGAAAATGCTTTGGCAAAGCATATCTTTATGAATCCTGAACACACATTTAAATTTTGAGTTATAGATCAGGTGGCACAGATTCCTAGGGGAGGCCCCAGCCAGTTAGAATTCAAAAGACTAGAACTTATTTGGCAAATTTGATTAAATGCCTACAACCATCCAGGACTCAATGGTACGTGTTCCCTAATGTGTATTTTGAAATTGAAAAATCTAATGAGATAGTATTGGGGACCTTTCCCCTAAATATACTTTTACATTTTTAAGTTTTTTCTCATACTCACTGTTCTATTAAATTGTTGGACAGAAGTTTAACATATTTTTAACTAGTGTAATTTGTGGATTTTAGAAATATTAACATGGTCATTTTAAATATAGGCTGTTATTTCCTAAATAGATGTCAGTAGCACTTTAAATTTTTAACTGGGATGTCATGTGACTTACTGAGAGGGTTATTTAAACTGTTTCTTGTTCATAGGTTCATACTAGGCTATCTGCCCTAGGGCATTTATAAGCCTAGCCAGAGTGTGTTTGGCTTTCGCCACCCATTTTAAATTAATTTTGCTATGCCCTTTTTCGAGGTTAGTATACTGTGCCTCTATCTAACAGTGACACAGAAGTGATACCCGGGGTAAACCTACGATCTCCCATCCACTCATCAAGATTCCTCTTGAAGAGAGTCAATGAGGGACTCTGCCTAACCTGGACTGGGATTTTATTCCAGAGTGAAGGGAGCCTCTGGGTTATGAATCTGTCCCTCCAGCATGTCCTATTTATTTCAGTGCTGAGGTTCAAGTCTCTCGAAAGCGTAGCTCGATGGGATTTGGATTTTCTGAGGTGCAGCATGTCCATTAATTCCGGGTTGGATATGGCTTTATACGTCAGGCACAGATCGCCTCTGAGCAGGCTGTATGCCACTGAGTAGAGCTGGAGTTTCTTTAACCGGGCAGCATATGGCATCTGTTTGAGCCCTTTGATCCTCTTGGTGAGGTACTTTTGGGGTCTTTCCAGTTGCTGCAGGTGTCTGGTAAGGTACATCCCAAAAGGAGCACTGTACTCAATTATGGGCCTGATGAGGGATGAGTAAAGAGGCACGATGACCTCCCCTGATCTAGATGTGAATCCCTTCATGATTAGGTGGGCTATATAAAATGTTCTTCTAACCACTTTGGCCACGTGGTTGTCAAATGAGAGATTGCTATCAACTTGGGTCCCCAGGTCCCTAATTACTTCTTCTGTACTTAATGGATTACCACCTATGTGGTAATTTGTGGGCATTTTGCTTTTGCCAAAGGGGATGACTATACACTTTTTGGTGTTTAGCTTGAAGCCATGGCTCTGGCACCAGTTGTCTGTTTCTATTAGGCCCTTTTGGAGGATGCTTGTGTCAGCTGGAGAGTCGATTATGGTGCCCAGTTTGGAGTCATCTGCAAACTTGGTCAGCCACAGTCCTTCCGTGTTGGCCTGTACCTCCGAGAAATATATACCGAACAAGAGAGGTCCCAGGACTGAGCCTTGTGGGACGCCACTTGTAACTGGTTTGGAGTCTGACATGGCTCCAGCAATTCTAACCATGTGGGTTCTGTCCTTGAGCCAGTTTGCAACCCATCTAGTGACATAGGGGTATATATTTAAGCTGGTGAGCTTATCTATAATGCCCGAGTGGGGTATTGTATCAAAGGCTTTTTCGAGGTCCAGGTAGGCTGTGTGGACCACCTTCCCCTCGTCAATGGCCTTGGTGACTGTTTGAAAGAAATCGACCAGGTTTAAGAGGCAGGATCTGCCCTTAACAAAGCCAAACTGGGTAGGATCCAGTGTCTGTAGGTCCCCAATATCTTTATTTATGAGGTCCATGATGATCCTTTCCATAGCTTTGCAGACCAAGCTAGTCAGGCTTATGGGGCGATAGTTTCCAGGATCCGTTGAGGCACCACCTTTGTGGAGAGGGACCACTGTTGCTGTACGCTACTCTTTGGGTACATATCCTGTAGTAAGGCTGAGATTGAACAGTAGTTTTATGTTTGGGTTTAGCTCTTCTTGGAGTTCATGTAGGACGCAGCCCGGGACACCGTCTGGTCCCATTGATGCTGTGTTTTTTGCTTTGGAGAGGGCGGCTCTTACCTGAGCATCTGAGATGTCAGGGGGGCAGCACTCTGCTGGGATAGATATTTGCCCTTTTGGTGGGGAGGGGGGAGAAGTTTGCGCTGAACCTGTCAGCTAGGATGTTGACAATGTCTGTGGGTTCAGTGTATTTTTTGTCATTTTGGACTAATTCTGAGCATATCTGGGAATTCCCACCCAGGTTCCTAACATAACTAAAGAAAGCCTTGTGATTAACCTTAGTGTCCTGTGCAATTTTTCTCTCGAAGCTGGCCTTAGATGATTTTATGAGTGCCTGTAGTTTTTTGCTAATACTGATCAGAGATGCCTTCCCTTTTTGGGATTTTTCTCTGTCATGTAGTAGCTTCCTCCTTCTATTGTATAGTTTGTTTATGGCTGGAGTCCACCAGACAGGACGTCTGCCTTTGGAGGATTGGGTCTTGGTTTTATTTGGGATTGCATGATCCATGCATTCCTGAAGGTGTTCATAGAATGCGTTTATAAAGGATTCTGCAGTCTGGGCCGTATTTTCCACAGGCCCGGGGGCTTTGAAGGATTCCACCTCAGTTTGGAGGAGTGTGAAATTTGCTTTAGAGAAGTTTTTCACTGTGGTTTTCTGGGCAGGGGGTGGGGTCAGGATGTGAATATCCAGTGAGATTAGTTTATGATCTGATCTTATCAGTGAGGGATACACTTCTGGTCTGGAGCATAGAGTCCCCATGTTGGTGATGATCAGGTCCAGTATGTTTTCCCCTCTTGTGGGAGTGGTAAAAAGTTGTTCCATACCATTTGAGTTTATAAATTCTAGGAACCTTTGGGCTAGGGTGTTGGAGCTAGAGTAATGCTCCCAGTCCATGTTTGGGTAGTTGAAGTCACCCAATATAATGGTGTTTGGAGAGACCTTCATATTTTTCAGTGTGAAGGCCGAGTGGGTTTCCTGGGTTTGGGAGGGTGGTCTGTAGCAGGCTATAAACTGGAAGGCAGTTTTACCGACTGTTAGTTGCACATGGATAGTCTCTGATGCTTCGTGCTGTGCCACCAACCTGGAGGTATGGGTATCTTTGACGAATATTGATACTCCCCCTCCTTTTGTGGTTCGGTCCAAGTTTTGGGGCCGAAAAGCATGGTATGAGGTATAACCTGGTAGTGCTGGGGTGCTCTCGGGAGCCTTGAACCAGGTTTCTGTTACTGCACAGATATCAATGTTCTCCATGCTAAGGAGAGTTTCAAGTGCGTGCATCTTGAGGTTTAGACTTCTGGCGTTGAGTAGCATTACTCTTAGTTTCTTATCCCTTGTGATACCTATGGAGGTGGGTTTGTCTTTTGAGCCTTGCCTAAAAAAGGCACTATGGGGGTAGCAAGAGCCTTTGCCAATAACCGAAAGCCCAGGGGTGACAGGTGAAAGCCGTCCCTAGCGAAGCATCGTGGCTTGTTGAGCATGTCATCCCAGGCTAACAGGCATTTGATTCCCTTTGAATGACACCAATACTTAATCCAATTGTTGAAATTGATCATCTTGTCTTCATATTGTGGCATCATTCTTGGTGAGGGTAAGATGCTACTCAAGGTCAGGGTCATACCGGCCTGGGCTACATGCTCAGAGAGCTCCTCTATGTCTCTTTTCATGTAGTCCAGGGAGGTACGTCTCAGGTCATTCACACCAGCATGGACAATGACTGAGTCGTATTTGTACTTGCCTTGGAGTGACCTGAGTGCTTGTGTTATGTGGCGAATCCTAGCAACCAACAGGCAGCTCACCATGACCTTCTCCTTGTTCAGCCTGGTGAGCAGGACGTCAGTGTGCCTGATGATAGAGTCACCTATTACAAGTGTATCAGGTGTGTTGTTTAGCCTTAAGGGCTGTGACTGTTCGGCACACTGGCTTTGTGAGCTATGTGTTGCACGTGTTTTGTTTTGGGGTAGCGGTTGCTTGGGCGTCTGCTTTGGAGGTCTCTGCTTCTTAGGCAGATTTTTATTTAGAGCCTCCAAGTATGTTTTTGTGTGTTTATGTGTTTGGTTTGCTGTCGTGGTAGGTCTATGTGAGACTGGAATTGTAGTGATTGTGGTTTCCTTCTCCTCCTGACTGCTTACGCCAGTACTGAGTTGAGAGAGCTTAGCCTCCAGTTTGGCTATATGGTTGCATCTCTCACATGTGTTGGAATTTGTTGGGAGGAGGAGAGGTTTGTCTGTGTACATGAGGCAGTTGTAACATTGCCTCAAGATTCCCAGATTCACCAGCTGGACCGGAGAGGAGATTGACAACTGACCTTTGGACATGCTAGAATAGTATTGGGAATTCCTTTATAATTGAAAAAAAAGGCCAATGGGGAACAAGTGAATGAAGTACTTGTACCTGATGAAGTTTGACTATTTGGTGTGGACGAAAAGCGCTTTATAATAAATTAATTTGTTGTTCCAGGTGTGGTGCCTTATTCTTTGGGATTTTGCAGTTTGTTTTCTTGTATTTTGTTGGAATATGATGGAGTATATAAATGCTGGTCCTTGTTGTTCCAAATGTGCCATCCACAATGTTGGACAACAGGCACATGGACACATTAGAAAGGAATTGTAGAGTAGTCAGCTAAGTATCCAAAGCCTTAAGGAACTCTGCTATTAAGCCCCCAAGGAAGACTTGGAGAGTACAATTGAATGCAAGTTAAGTAGGCTAAGTAATTCTCTGCTCAAAGCACAATGGTCACTGAGGTGTAGATGCATTTTCTGAAACTGCCCAACACCCTGAACTACCTGTTATGGGGATGGACAGTACAGCTCCCTTCTGAAGTTATTTCTATGTGGCCACTGCTACCACAATGGGATCAGCTGTGGGACCCTTGCCCCAATATGGCCTGTCTTTACTGGAGACCAACATTTTGTCCAGTTTCCTGGTAATTGGTTTGACCACATCAGGTTCCTTACAAGCCTGTTGTGAGATCAAGCCTATGAGTTAGGCAGCAGGAGGTATCACTCCAGTATTAGATGGGCCAGCTACGAAGACCTTGAGGAGTACAGATTCCTCCTGGGAGGAGACATCAGTGGAACATCCCTCTGCTGTCTCAATAATTTAAGAATGTCTCCAAAGGAGAAAACAGAAACTTAGCAGAGAAAGCCAGTGGATTTTTTCTCCTGGGTAAATTTCAGTAACTGGTAGTTTGTGCACAGCCTGGATGCCAGGAAAAAAGAAATACAAAGGACCTGAAAGAAAATCCAGCTACAAAAGGTGAGGAAAAACACTGACTGGGAAAAGTACTGCAACCATTCAGCAAAAAGCACTGCAAGCTCCAGACATGATTTCCAGTAACCTACAGGAAATTATAAAAGACAACAGCACACAGACCTGGTTAAAATAAATGAAACACTTGTGGAGTAAATCAACTCAAAAAACAAAAGGCTGTAAAAAAAGGAAGACGCTTTCGAGAGATATTTAGATGAGGTGATGAAAAATACAGCTGTGTAAAATCTTACCATAACAGTAGATGTTCTTCTCTTCACTGTTGCAGTATTTTTTACAATAGGGATCCCCTGCCAAGGGCAGCCTGACTTCTGGCTACTATACCAAAGCTTTTTGGTTGTAAAGGGTACACTGCACCTGCATATTACATCTATGTTCCCCACACACAGCATACGATATAAAGGTGACGTCCGTGTGCACCATTCTCAGAACTGAAAAAGCCCCCATAGGAAAGAAAGTCCAAGGATAAAAACAGGTAACACATCCAGAAGGAAAAAGGACCATGGGAGGAGGAAGGAAGCTAATAAAGCAACAGTGAAGAGAAGGACATCTACTGTTATGGTAAGATTTTACACAACTGTACTATGTCTTTCCATATCATGGTTGCAGTATTCTTTACTATCGGAAGACTGGAAAAGCTCCAGAAAATGTTTGGAAGCAGGAAGGGCAATCAGATCCCTCTAAGAAGCTATGAAAAATGATCCTGGCAAAGCCAGCTCTGGCCCTAGAAATCTCATCCAACTTCTAGTACTTAGTAAATGTATGCACAGAAGTCCAGGTTGCTGCCTCAAGAATACAATTAGTATCCAAACCCTTGGAATGAGCCTTAACAGAAGAAGGAAGGTTCTTATGAAAAGAATAGCAAAAGGAAATGGCCTTAGACATCCAAGAAGAAATGGTTTGCTTGGAAACAGCCAAACCTAAAGATCTAGGATGAAAAGAATACAAAAAGCTAATCAGATTTATGAAAAGCTTTAGTTTTATCCAAATAATACCAAAGTTGTCTATGCAAATCCAAGATGTGAAAACCTTTTCACTAGCAGACTGTGGAGAATGGAAAAAGTGGGCAAATGAATAGACTGATTAACAGACAACTCATTAACAATCTTGTGTATAAAAAGGATTATTATGAGGGGACATCCTATCCTTATGGAAAACTAAAAAATTAGGAACAGCTATAAGGACTTGCACCTGAGACACCTGTCTGTAAGAGCCAAAAGAAGAAGAACAATCATCCAAGAACAATTGCTGTTAAGGAAGCTGAAGTATCAGGCTCAAAAGGAACAAGACTCAATTTCTCTAAAACAAAATTAAGGTCCCAGGAAGGAAAGGCAAGCTCCCTGGGAGGCCTAATGTGGACACCTTTAAGAAACTGTTTGGCTTCAAATCCAGAGGCTAAAGAGGGGGGGTAAAGGCAGGGATAGCTGATAAGTGGGCCTTAGACAAATAGGCCAACCAGCATTGAGCAATTCACACAAATAGGACAGAACTAAAGGAACATTCACACAATAGGACAGAACTAAAGGAACATTCACAGTAAGTGGATACAGGTTATGAGAAAGACACCTAACAGACAACCTCTTCCAGTTGGATAAGTAAGTTCTTTTAGTGGTGGGTTTCCTGGCCTCCTGCAGGACCCGAAGCACATCCTCAGAGAAAAAGATGTTGGTAAGGGATCAAAACCCTATCACTCACAATATCAGCTGAAGGGTGGAAAAGTGGGGATGGATGAGAGATCCCTCGTCTTGTGTGAGTGGGTCCACCCTGTGAAGTAGATCGTGATTATTGCCCTTGGCAAGTTGCAGAAGAAGAGGGAACCAATGCTGTCTGGGCCAAAAGGGAATCACCATCAACATTTTATGGGCATACTGTTTTATCTTGAACAGGACTTTTGGGATGACAGAAAGGGGAGGGAAAGGCATAAATAAATATCCCCTTCAAATAAAAAGAGAGGGTGTTCACCTTCCAGGCCAGAGGGCATGGAACTGGCACAAAATAGAGGAAGTAGACTATTCAGAGCAGAGGCAACTAGATCTATTTAAGGAGTACCCCAATGGTGGACAATGTCCATAAACACATCCTTGTGAAGCATCAACTCATGGGATGGTGTTACAGACCTGCTCAGAGAATCTGCCACTATGTGCTGATCTGATGGAATGTAAACTGCTCTAAGGGTCACCTGATACTGGACCCATACCTGAAGGACTAACCTGCATAGAAGATAAGACCCTCTCCCCACCTTGTTTGTAGACATAACACATCACTGTGGTATTGTCTGTGAGACTCTTGAGGTGTCCTAGAAGAAAGAGAGAATGAAAAGCCTGAAGAGCGAGCAAAAGAGTTCTCACCTCTTTGATACTGATGTGGTCTTTCTTTTGTCAAAGTGATCAAAGGCCATGTACCTTTACAAGGCCAAAGGAGGCCCCCCATACCATTTCTGAGGCATCCGTGAAAAGTTCCTGAGAGGGGACTGGAGATTGAAAAGGAAGCCCTGGATTGAGAGATAACTGATGACTCCACCACTGAAGTTCCAGCATGAGGCATGGAAGTAGGGGAACTACATAATCTAAAGGATGAGAATGTTGAAACCAAAATGACTTGAAACTGCTGAAGCTTTCTCATGGGGAGCTTGGCTACAGGGAGCATAGGAATGATGGAAGCCAAGTAACCAAAAGCCCTCAGAAATTCTCTGGATATTATTGAAACCAGATAAAGAAGGGATTGAAGCAAAGCAATGAGAATTAAGGCCTTGAGATGAGGCAGGAATGCCAGCACTGGAGCAGTCTAGATCCTGCAACCCAGATAAACATGATCTTGAGAAGGAATCAGGAATGACTTCTGGAAATTTACTGTAAACCCCAAGACAGAAATGGTAAAGTGTAGATGCTGAAGTAAGATCTCTTGAGAGGAGGCATGAACAAGCAGGTTGTCTAGACAGGGAAAGACCTGTTTCCCCCTTATCCTGCAGAAATCAACCATAGGAGTGAGGCATCTGGTGACAACCCTTGGGGCAGTAGAGAGGCCAAAGGGCAAAGCACAGAACTGAAATGCCAGAAAGAAACAGAGAAATGTAAAAACTTCCTGAAAAGGGGATGAATAGGAATGTGTAGATAAGCATCCTTGAGATCCAGGGAAACTAGAAAAGCTTGAGGAATTAGCAAAGTTAACAAGATTTGAAGAGATACCATCCAAAAAGAAAGGACCTTCAAAAAAGTGTTTAGCTGAGAAAGATAAAATGGGTCTCCAGGTGCCTGGACCCTGTGAGGAGTTGGAACCTCTTGAATTGTTCCTTGAGCCAACAGGCCCTGAAACACCTCTGGAAAAAAGGGCAATTGTTCCTGAGGAGGATGGGAGAATGCCCAAAAAGCGGGGAAGAGACTTCCACACCATGTAATAACCCTAGCAAATTATGGAAAGAACCCGGGAGTCATGGGTGATTTTTATCCAAATAGGGAAGGACAGGGAAAGATGCAGAGAAAGAGGAATGTGACTGAGAAGAATGGGATAGTCAAACACTTGTTTTTTCAGGAAAAGGAGGCTTCTATTTAGAAGGACTTTGTGTAGCCATATCTGGGGAAGCCCTTCTACCACCCTTTTTGCCTTTGGGGAAGGGTGAAACTGTTGGTAAGGCCTTACTGTCTCTAATTATGCTGACTGCCAAAAAAAGCAATTACTAGAAAATGGAAATCAAAATCTAAACCAATTATATTAGAAGTAGTGAATAAAGTAACACTGATAAAACAACTGGAACTGAGATCTTTAAAAAAAGGTAGGAGCAAACTACATAGGAAAAATGGGAATTGTGGGAACAATACATACAGGGAGGAATGAGGTTTAAAAGAAGGAAGGACTTAAATGAGCTATGTAATGTTTGACTGAAAATGATTGGGTAGATAAGTAATGTATAATGTTTGCAACTGGGAGTGTGTCAGCATAGTTTGTGATGTAAAATGCTTGCAACTAGGATTGTGTCAGTGTGGTTTGTTTTCATTTATATAAATGTATGATTGCTTACGTCTAGGTGATGGTTTAATAAAGATATTTCTTGTTTAAAAAAGGGTGCAGGAATTGAATAATTCATGTAATGTTGCTTAGGTTATATGATATATAGCAATATATGCGAAGCATAATGTTTGTTAATTTTTAACTTGTTAATGCAGTTTGATTACTTTTATATAAATGTAAATGTGCCTGTCACAAGTGATAATTCAATAAAGGTGTTGTTAAAAAAGGCAGGCTTATTAGGATAATTTCTCTGAAACTTAGGCACAGGAAACAAAAATATTCAACTCCTGTAAGGCATTGCCCTTTTCTTGCTGGAACTTAACTCTGCAGCAGCACCAAACAAATGTTTATTATCCAGAGGAGCATCCATCCATTTAGCCTTGATATCATCAGATAAAGGCTGAAGTCTAATCTAGGAATACCTCCTAAAACAGATCCAAAAACAGCAGCCCTAGATGAAGCATCAGCTGCATTTAATGGAATGGTAAGCTGCTTGGGAGGATGTCCCAAGCAAAGCAAGAGCAGAGACCTTCCCTTCAGAGTCAGGGAGAACAGAAATAGCTTGACAGAAGAGCCAAAACATACCTAGTCATGAGTGTCTGACAGTTAACAGCCTTAAAGGCTAGGGTAGCAGAAGTATACACCTTCTTACCCAGACTCTCCATGGTCCTGCTATCAGATAGTGACAATTTGGAAGGCTTATCAGAATGATAGACACCACAGAAGGGTTAGAAGAGGGACACTCGTGTAGAAACTTGCAATACTCAGGCACTTTGTAAAATCTATCAGTTCATTGGGAGCAGGGGGTTGAGAATCATTCACCAAAGCAGCAAGAACCAGAGGAAGAGCAGAGGGCCTAGGAGACTCCATTTCAAAAACTCATATTTCTTCTGAACTTCAGACACTTGAGCACAGTCTCATTTGAAAAATTCCACCATTCTGGAAATAGTATCACCAAATGAAATCTCCTCAAAAGGAGAGTCAGAACTGACTGGTTCTGAGGGATGAGAGTCTTAGTCTAATGGCAAAGGAAAATGGGAGGATTAAGTCAGGAATTCCTCATCAGAATCAGAAGAATCCTCCTCATAAAAATCATGTTCTCTACGTCTCTTGAGGGGGTAGAAGACTAGGGGAAGCAAGAACAGAAACACCCTGTGGAGGCATGAGAGTCATAAGGGCATTAAACAAGCCTGGAGTGAAGTTCTGCCATTCACTCTGAGGATCCTTGGGAGCAAGCAAAATGTTTAGTTTTCTGCTTCATTTTGAGTGGGACATCAGCCTTGAAGCATTTTGGAGGCTCTGACCCCTGATGGCAGTTAACAATGGTATTTGGGACCTCTTCCCCAACTAAAATTTGAGAAACACCCCTAGGTCCTTCAGTAATAACTAACCATGGTTCCCCCTGTACATTCAAGGTGGATGTCTGAAAAACCTGCATGGACGTGGTGGCATCAGGTCCATGATGGCCTTCAAAACAGTCATGGCAGAGGAATCTGAGAAAGAAACCAGATGCTTCTCTGGCCTTTCACCAGCCTCAAAAGAGATGTCTGGCAGAGGCGGTACAGCCGAAGAATCAGACCGAGCATTCTTGGCCTTTTTCTTTGTAGACGGCTGGTCCTCGGGCTGTGAAGATCCTTCCATGGTATCCTTACCTAACAATTTAAGTAATTGGTTCTCAAGATAAATCACTATGGAAGAAAGCCACCTCCTCAATGTTTTAGGGACAAAGGACTAACAAACCTTGGAAGATGTATGGTCATAAGAAGAGCTTAAACAGAAAACTGCTCATGACAATCTTTCTGGGGAATCTATCTTCTGCACTGGCATCTCCCCTTTCTGGATAACATGATACCCAACAATCAGATTACCAGGCAAATGCAAGTTAAATAATCAAAAAACCCAATGGGACACATATCTGAAAGCAGAACCAGCAGACAAATGGGTGTTCAGACCAACGATCAAGGATGGTGTGCAGACTGGCGCAAAGAAATTCTGAGGATGGTATATCTGGATGTCACACCTTTATACCCTATGCTGTGCATGGGGAGAATACATGTGACAGATGGTATACCCTTTACAACCAAAAGGCTTTGGTATACTGGCCAGACATCAGGCTGCACTTGGCAGGGGATTCCTATTGTAAAGAATACTACAACAGTGTTATGGAAGGACAGCTGCAAAAATCAGAGGTCAAAATTAAAAAAGGCTGGCTAAATATGAGACTTCCCAAGAAGAGAAGTTTCAAAAAATAACAGAATTAGAGGACAGAGCACATAGGGAAAACCTGAGATTTTCTGCTTATAATCACAGACTACTATCCAATCAGGTATCAGGAAACAAGCAGTGTGCCCAATCAGTATTAGCGCCTCAGCTGACGCCTCCTTTAGACAGGTTTTATTGGCAGAATCTCATTAAGTCCTGGTGCCATTGGCAGAATCTCATTAAGCCCTGGTGCATGAAACCCATCTTAAGGAGGCATTGACTGAGGCACTAATACTGATTGGGCACACCCCTTGTTTCCTGATACCTGACTGGATAGTAGTCTGTGATTTTGTGAATGAACTTATGTCAATCATAGAGGTGCTAGCCAGATTCTATTAGATAGTATTTGTATTTACACTAAGTCTTTGATTGAGAAACAACAGATCTGAAGAAGGAGAAAGCCGAAAGCACTCATCTCTCATGTTTTAACAGTTTTAAATGTTTTTACTTAATAAGTACGTTCTGCCGTGGTATCACTTCTCATCTTTTACTTGTGTATTTACTTATCTTGGTGTAATTTTGTTGGCTCAACTGGCTCTAATACGTACCTTTAATAGTAAAAACCAGAAGAAGGAGTTGATTCTGACAAAACTGTAGTAGAAAGACAAAGTTCTAAAAGTTGGAGACAATGTGTTTGTGGAAAATGATTACTCACTGTACTCCAGGTAGAACAGGAGTAAATTTATTCAAGTAATAAAGGAAATTTTGAAAAGCAGATGCAAGATTGAAGCTGCTGTATCCAGCTATATTCAGAATATTTTTTCTTGGAGGGTCAAAGTAATTTTTTGATGTAGAACATGCTAAAGAGGAAATACAAACGTTTGTCCAACAAAAAAATTATCTATAAAAAAAGCAGGGAATTCTGCTTCTTATTCTGATAACTCCTTTCTCCTACTAACTTCCTCTCCTTTGTTCATTTTTCACCTTTTACAGCTCAATGCTTTTTTGTTGTTATTTTTAATGTTACTATCTGATTGCCTCTACTGTTTATTTGGACTGCAAATATTTCAGTATTTCTAGGGTTAACATCCTATTACATGGTGTACATACGCCTAGGCAGTAAGGCCTGCTCACTGCCTGCCTTCAGTTTTTCTATGTACTTATCTATACCCCTGTTGATATAATTTTCTAATTTGTAGTTAAAATGTAAGACTATTATCAAGTCAAACAACCAAACGGACAGTTGACTGCGTTGGAATCCACAAAAAGCACGATTGCAATTAGCGCTTTCATCCACCTTTAATTAAAACGTGAACTTCTTCAGAAAAAAACATTTTTTTCTGAAGAAGTTCACGTTTTAATTAAAGGTGGATGAAAGTGCTAATTGCAATCGTGCTTTTTGTGGATTCCAACGCAGTCAACTGTCCGTTTGGTTGTTTGGTTTGTGTTTTCAAAAGTTATTCTTCTTAGTCCGTGTTTGTTCTACTATTATCAAGTCTTTTGTACATTTCATATAATTTGTATGGTATTTTGATGTAATATCTGTATAAGTTATCTGCCTTTCTGGAGCTTTTCTCCCTGGGTCTCCAATGAAAATGGGCTAACAGCCCAGTCAGACACTACCCAGTAAACAAATGTAAATAAATACAATAAAATAAATAATAAAGCTCTAGAGAGACTACGTCAATTAAACCTTTTCCAATGTTCCAAAAGAAATGCTTAAGAGACATAAAAAGTACTGGAGTTACTTAGAAGAACCAGGAGTATGATGGAAATGAACCAGAGATGGAGATCAACATGAAGAAAACCAGAAACTCAGAAATTAATGAATAAATGTGAGGATTACAAAGAAACAAATTACATTTGTGAAATACGATGAAACAGGAAAACCTGATAATATTCGACTATAAACTTGTAAAGACTCCAAAGCATATGCCATACTTCATGTCATTAATGTTTGGAAAAAACATTAAAGAAAGGAGAAGAGGAAGGAAAGAGGTAACTGTAAGTAAAAAAAATGTTCTTAACAGTATTTTTGTAAAACAGGATATATAATGCAAACTGCATGTACAAAGTAAGGCTTTTTTTAATTTTTTTGTGTGCAATAGGGATGTTAAAGTAAACAGGTGCCCTCTTTTTTCCTTCTTTCTTTCCTGCTCAGTTTTAAGAAATGTAGGCACTGCAATGCAAAAAAACAAGAACTCCAGGGCAAAAGAGCATGATATGAGTAAAACTGATATGCTTTTTCTTGCTTATGCATAGGGGAATGGCTGAATTAAGGTCATATCATAATGACAACACTTTCTATATTATCTTTAAATGTGAATGGTCTCACAGACATATACAAAAAAGAATGAGTAGTGAACTATATTAAAATGCAGAATGCAAACAGCTATGCTACAGGGGACACATTTGGAAAGAAATGAGCATGTCAAGTTGATAATGAAATGATTTTGGAATGGTTACTCAGTAGAATATCTGGGACAAAGGAAAAGGGGAGTACTTATATTAATTGCAAGTGGCACTCCAATCGTGATAAAAGAGGGAAAACACTGACATAGGCTAGACTGAAATTATACTTCACAGGAACATGTGCATTTTAACTGAAAGTTTCAATATGCATGCAATAACTATTTCAGATCATGCACCAGTAATAACCAAAATAAAAATGCAGGGTAATAAAATAAAAATGAGACACTGGTGCTTCTCCTTTTATCTGTTAAATAGAGATGAATTTAAGGAAGGGATAGTGGAAATTGTTTGGAAGTTATTTGGGAAAACAGAAATTTCTTCTGAAAATATAGCTAGAGAGTGAGATAAAATTAAAGTGGAGTTTAAAAACAGGGTGGAAATAAAAGAAAGAGATATATAGTTAAGAAGCAACAAGGATTATTTAGATAGACTGACAAAAGTTAAAGTACTGCAGAATAGGGAAAATTTCACAGAACAAGCACCAGCGCAATTGCTAAAGAGAAAATAATGGGCTACCTCGATAATATGCATAAGTTTAGAAAGATTGCTGTTAAGTAACTTTTATACTAACTCCACAGTGCAAAAGCTTTTAGCACAATGACTGAGGCAACAGTAATTAAAAAGGGTTGTTGCCAAGCTTCGAGAGCCTACAGCAAGGAAAATAACCACAGATCCTGTAGAGGTATTAGAAATATTTCAGAAATTTTATGAAAATCTGTATAAAGCAGAGACATTTGGAAATCAAGAAGTACACATGGAAATCTTTATTGAATAATTAAATATGCTGTTAGAAGTATATGAGGCTCAATTACTAACAGGATAGGAAGAGGCGAGATAAAAATGGTGAAATATAACCAAGCTCTCAGAAAATGTCCAGGAATAGATGGTATTAGTTTGGAATCTAGGAGGGAAGAAAGTGATAACACTCTAGAATGGTTTGTTAACTGTATTTTAAAAGGAGGAGAAACACCAACATCCTGGAAGAAAGTTGTGGTAGTTATAATACCTAAAGATGGTAAAGAGCCATCAAATCCAGCTTCATATAGGCCCAATTTGATTGTAACTGTTTATGTCTATTATGGCTAAAAGAATGGTAAAGGTGATGCCAAAATTGATAGTTATGGATCAATATGGTTTTGTGGAGGGGAGGCAAACATTTGACAACATTAACAGAACAATGATGATCCAGAGGGAAGCAGAATGCAAGAAAAGACCAATGTTGGCAGTATTTAACAGAGTATTTTATGAGTAGGGCAATGGAAGCATTTCCATTTCCTGATAAAATTCTAATGTTGATTAGAAGGACATATGAGGGGTTGGAGATGAAAATTAAAGTGGGAGGGGTTACTCTCTGTCAAGTTCTGTTTGAGAAGAGGAACCAGGCATGGGTGACCTCTTTTCCTTTTATTTGTGTTATATTTAACACAGTTGGCAAAAAAAATAATGGGCTGAGAAATTCAAGGATATAGTTGGTGGATAATAAAAAAAGTTTGCTTTATTTGCAGATATTATTTTGTACCTGATAAAACAAGAAAATGACATTTCAGTGTTGTGGAATATTCTGAGAAATTTTCAAGTCTTTTCAGGATACAAAATTAAAGATAAAATAAAGGCAATAGCTGTAAACTATGTACCCACATATAAACTGTTTCACTAATACCCATGAAAAATACTGAGAATCTGGAATCTCTGTTTTATGGATATGGATAGCAAGGTACCAGCAGTAAAAATGTTTTTAATCCATTTAGTTTTATACACGGTCAGGCATGTTTTCATCAACCAGAGGAAAAAGATGTGGATAGCAATTAATTATGAGTTGGAAGATTTTATCTGGGAGGAAAACAGTGCAAGAGTCAAGTGAAACAAGTTGATCCTTCCACCAAAACAAGCTGGTTTGGGAATACATGATCTGAAGGGATATTTCAGAACTACACAGTTAAGGCTCCTCTACACAGCACAAGCACAAATCTATAATTCAGAGAGGAAAGGGATGATAATGAAACAAGGGACAGCTCAAGAAACAAGGAGAGACTGGATTTTAGATGTGGATCCTAAAAGAGAACAGTAACCATACAGAATATTATATTTATAAAGTAGCATAAAGTATTCTAAGAACTAAGCCAACAAGAAAATGGAAAAAGGACATTCTGTCACTATGAATTACTGCAATAAGGGGTACAGAGAATGGGCAAGAGAGAGCTGGAATTTACAGGAGAACACCTGCAAAGGAACAAAGGTATTGGAAGCAAATAATTAGAGAGAAAAAGGTAATAGAATGGTAAGAGGCCAAAAATTCATTGGTATTGCAGGCTATCAAAGACTGATATCAGAATATAGGCAAAGAGAAAGAAATAGATGACCCTAAGCAAAAGTCCAGCACTAACAGTTTTTAGTAGACTCTAGAACAGAAGCCACTGTTAAAAAAGGAATAATTAGTAGAGCATATAAAATACTGTATAAATATAGGAATCAAATAGCTTACATTAGAAAGGATTGGGAAGAGAGACTAGCAATTCACAAGGAAACAATGGGAGGACATATGTATGACACCCAAGTATGCAACAAAGTCTAGAAGATTTAGGATTTTTGCTTAGAAGTGGTTGCATATGTATTTTATATGCCAGGCAGACTCCAAAGAATATTTTTCCTCAGGTAGATGGCAAATGCTGGAGGTGTGAGGGGGAAGAAAGAGGTAATTGGGAACGTGTTTTGGGAGTGTAATGTGTTGGCAGACTAACAATTTCTGTCAGAAATATTTGGCAAGCAAATGGGTGTAACTAAGGAAATGATTTTTTGAGTTGGGATACAGGATCTGAATTGCCTACACATAGTAAGGCTTTGTAAAGTTTAATTCTGGTGACTGCCAAAAATCAATTACTAGGAAATGGAGATCCAAGTTTAAACCAACCGCATTTGAAGTAAAGAATACTGGAACAGAAATAAAAGAACTGAAAGTGCACTCTTTAGAAAACAGTAGGAGCAAATTACATTAACAAAATGGAAGTTGTGCAAACAGTACATGGAGAATAATGTTTTGTGGGATGAGTGATGTTCCAGGGAAAGCAGGAATTGAGCAATTTATCTTATGTTGGATTGATGATAATTGTACAGAATATTTGTTATGTATAATGTTAGTAACTGTGACTGTGTTAATATAGTCTGTTTTCTTTTATATATATATGCAAGTTTGCCTATGTTGTAGGTGATAATTCAATAAAGATGTTAAAAAAATTAATATTTACAAGTATGGACTGCTTGATGATGTCTGAAAAAGATCAGCAACAAAAATTAAACATTTATCAGAAGACCAACAATAATAAGTTATGTACTCACCATAACGTTCCATGTGAGTTGTTCATCTCACTTTCATTCTTTACTGATGGGCTCGGAGCTGATCCATTGGCTCTGGTGCAGCCGTTTGCAAAGCTCGAGGTTTACCAGTAGCTTGAGACCAAGCCCCTTATCCCATGATGCACTGGGAATTACCTCAGATCTTGTTTGCTGCATGTACTATAGCCATATAACTGAACTATCCTCCCATTGAGAGGAAGAAGAATTGAGCAACCAGGATGAGACCAACCTCTAGGTCAACTATTAGCCAGGAGGGGGAAGGAGGGAGGGATGTAAGAATGAAGGCAAGATGATCAACTCACATGGAATGTTATGGTGAGTACATAACTACTTAATGTGAAATTGTTCAATCTCGCCGTTCATTCTTTACTGATGGGTAGCATCCCTAGCACCCTCAATCTTGGGTGGCTCACGGGAGTACATTCCTCAGGACTGTAGACCCAAAAGAAGCCCTGTCCCTGGAGGCCTTATCAACTTTGTAATGAGTGATAAAAGTATGAAGTTTAGACCATAGGGGTGCAGCACAAATGTTATCAAGGGGCAATTTGGCTTGGAATGCAGAAGATGTAGAAACTGCTCTGGATGACTGAGCTTTAATCTTGTGTAGTAAGGGCATATTAGCAGCTGGATAAACAAAGGTGATACAATCAGATAGCCATTTAGAAAGCCAATAGACACTCACAACAAAAGCTCTTCAGCTCCACAGGATAAGCAGCTAAATCCAAATATGAAGTTTTCACTGGAGGCCTCATATGAAAAGTTCCTTTGAGAAAAGCCTTGGACAACTTTTTGGACATTATGTTTAGCCCATCAGCTCTGAGATGAAAGTTAGATATAGCAACCAACTGGACCCACACAGTTGCGGCTGCTGCTTCTTTATTAAAGATCATAGTCAAGAATTCCAATATGAACGTCAAGGGGGCTTGATAAGGATCAATGTTCTGCTTAGAAGCCCATATGGAAAATCTTTTCCACTTACTAAGATACAATCTTCTAGTGGATGGCTTACTGGAAGACAAAAGGATCTGTTTTGTCTCACTTGAAAAGTTATGAAGCCTGGCTATGAGGGGAACTGGAGCAGCCAAGCTGTCAGCTTCAGTTACTGCAAGGGGGGATGGAGGTCCCCCGACAGATGTGTCAGAAGGTCCGGAACTGGGTCCAGAATCCATGGATCCTCCAAGTGATGATGATGATGATGATGATGATGATGATGATGATGATGAAGAAACGGGAACCAAATCTGCAGAGGCCAATGAGGGACTATAAAAATGATGGTCCTTCCTAGAGATTTTGCTTTCTGTAGAAATCTGGGTATCAACGGGATAGGAGGAAATGCATAGAGGAGACCCGGGGGGCCAATCGTCTACGAGTACATCTCTCAGGGCTTCTCCTGGAGGGGGAATCAGGGCAAATTAGCTTCTGCATTTCATGTTGATGTGACTGGCAAAAAGATCACAGCAAGGCTGGCTCCATTTGTGGAAAATCCTGTCCGCAATCTCTTTCTTGAGGGACCACTTGTGCGGCAACAAGATTGCCCTGCTCAGTTTGTCTGCTGTCACATTGGATCCCCCCCGAGATGTGCATTTCCAACAGAAAGTGCTGGGGGGAAACAGCCCACTGCCAAACTCTGAGGGCTTCTCGGCAAAGGGGGTAACACCTGGTACTGCCTTGCTTGTTCAAGTACCAGACTACTGACATATTGTCTGTCTGAACTGCAATCGTTCCTAGAGGAAGAGAGTCCTGGAAGTACTGCAATGCCAGTAGTAGTGCTCTCATCTCCAGAACATTGATATGCAGATATGACTCTTGATCAATCCATGTGCCTTGGGCAGTCTTTCCCTGAAAATGCTCTCCCACCCTATCAGGGAAGCATCAGTGGTCACAGTGGCTATTGGGGGGGTAGTACAAAGGGGTATCCTATGGTTACAAAGAGACATCAACCACCACTGGAGATCTCTCTTGCAAGAGTTCATAATTAAAATCGTGTGATTCATTGGAAGTTCCTGATAAGACCATTGAGTGAACAGCAGCCATTGAAGAATCCGCATATGCATCCTTACTAATAGTTTGGCCAAGATCGCTGCAGCCATCCAACCCAGTACGTTTAGAACTTCTGTGGCTGGTGCTCTGTCTTTCGATACCAATGAGCTGACATGCAGGCGAAGAAGAAAGACTCTCTCAATTGGTAGTCGTAGAGTGGTGACTGAAGTGTCTAACTCTGCCCCTATAAAAACAATATGCTGCGATGGCAACAAGGCAGACTTTTCTGAGTTGACTGCAATGCCTAAGTGATTGCAGAGTGTCAAAGTATACTCCCTTGTCTGAATCAGTTGATGCTTGGTGGTGGAAGTAAGGAGCCAATCATCTAGGCATGGAAACACCTGGAATCCTAAACGCCTCAGGTGAGCCGTGACCACTGACATGCATTTGGTGAAACCTCTGGGGGCTGTAGTGAGACGAAAGGGCAGGCCTTGAAATTGATAATGATTGGCTCCCAGCCGGAAACGCAGGTGATCTCCGGAAGGCCTGACCATTTTTATGTGGTAGTATGCATCCTTGAGATCTATTGAGCATATCCAATTGCCTTTCCCTAAAAAGGGAAGTATAGACTGTAGCGTGACTATCCGGAACTTCTCTTTCTTCACAAATTGGTTGAGTCTGCTGAGGTCCAAAATAGGTCTCCAGTCCCCTGTTTTCTTTGGAAGCAAAAAGAATCTTGAGTAAGTTCTGAATCCTGTTTGATCTGCTGGGACTGGCTGGATGACTCTTTTTCTAGCAACTTGTGGACCTCTATAGTTGCTTGTTCCCTAATACTGGGTGGAACATACAGGATTCTCCTTGCAGGTGTGGGGGGCTGGAGAATGGTATGAAATACTCTCTCGAAATGATACTTTGTACCCAGCTGTCTTTATTATAACTTGCCAAGCATCTGGGTACAAAGATAAGCAACCCCCAAATGCCTCCAGAGCAGGACAATCGGGCCTCCTTTCAGGAGCTCTGATAGGGCTCACCAGAGAAGTGATCTCTGTCACACTGGTGTTGCAGACCCCCTCTGCTGCGAGGGTGGTGTCTTCCATTATTACCCCCTCCTCTGCCCCTAGAGGGGGGTTCACCACGTGTGTCCTGAAAGACTCCTTGAGCTTTCCGGAACCACATCTTTCCTCCCCTTTGGCCTTTGGGGTAAGGCTGAGTAGGGGTGGAAAAATGGACTCTGACGGCAGAGTCTTTCCTTACTGTTCACACCTGGTCAAAGTTTCCTTCACTTTAGGCCCAAAAAGGGATGAGCCATCAAAAGGGGTGTTCACGAATGAAGACTTAAAGGGCACCATGAAGGAACACAAGCACATCCAGGAATGTCTTCTGAGAGCAATTCCTGTATCTGCTGCACTATTCGTCCCATCAGCTGCATGTGATATGAGATGCATGGACGAGCTCACAATAGAATTTAGGGTAGCAAGCTGGGCGGCAACTTTCTCAGAAGCCCCTGCAGCTACAGTACCCTGAAGAGTATCTCCCAACTCCTTAAGGAGATCTCTTTGCAACCTAGTGAAATGGGTCAAATAGTTCAGGGAACGGAGTGTAAAAGTCGCTGAACTAAACATGCGCTTCCCATATCTATTCATGATCCTAGACTCAATATTAGGAGGATGGATAGATGAGGAAGTCTCAGATATTTCCTTTTTGGTGGCCGCCATCACCACCATGGCATCAACAGGTACTCCTATGGACAAAAAGGATTTATCTACTGGAGCAGAAATAACCTTATTAGGCCTCCGAGGAACAGGCTCTATGGACTCTGGTGACTCCCATGCCCTATGAGAGACTAGCTGCATGAGATCATCAAAGCACGGAGACAGCCAAGAGGTGGAAGGTTGAGAACCGAAAGCCTTCAGGAGAACTGACTTATCCTCAGTAGGGCTTTTGGAATGCCAATCACCACTCTGCCTAAGGATCTTGAGTATCTCTGCAAATGAGATATCCTCAAAGGGGGATCGTGGGGAACCTTCTGACTCATCCAAGTCAGTGGCAGATGTTAAAGACTCCTGTGGGGAGTCCAAGTGACTCCTCTTGCACAATCTCTTCCTGGGACCTCCTCAGTGGGAGCCTCTGGGGAGGTCTCAAAAGAGCAGGGTATGCCCTGTGGGGCTACCTGAGGCTCAGGGTCTCTATGCCTAGCCTGAATGATGGAAGCAGAAGTGGACACAGGCACTTTGGTGGATGAGGAAGCCAGACCTGGTGTCGAGGATGTCTTGAGCGACAAGGCTCTCCTCATGGCTTTGAAGGCATAGCGGCTCCAATGAGAAGGAATCAACGGACCCGAAGGAACCACCAACCCCTCCCGCACCGAGGCCATGGGCTCTGAGCCAGAGGAAGGATCCAAGCTCATCCGAGCCAAAGCCCCAAGAGGAAGAGTCAGCACTGACAAGTTGGTGCGACTATCCTCTCCTGACACAAAAGGAGAGTGTCGGCTCCTAGAGTCCCCGGTCGGCGTCGAGGACGTCAGAGTAGATAGAACTGAGGACACTGGAGCAGGTCTTGGCTCCAAAGGCTCCACGATCAACAGGTTGGACCCCTCCTGCTCCAAAGGTCTGGTATGGCTCGGAGGAGGAGCAGTCAAGTCAGGGGTAGTGGTCTTCAGTTCCGACGCTAGGGTCGCGGCCAACAACAATTTAGCAAGGCTTGGTGCCCGTAAAAGTTTCTGTACCAATCAGTCCATATCCAAATCCCACAGGCTGACAGAAGACCTAGTAGAGTGCACCGACGGTGCGGATTGAAGAAGTGGGAAAGAAAAAAGGGCCTCAGGTCTGTGGAGCTGGC
>NC_056726.1:460000377-460015520 GCF_019279795.1 Protopterus annectens
CAATGTAAACATAAATACATATGTATGAAATGCATTAATGAAAACACTGGCCATGGCAACAATCTTTTACACAAAGATTGAATGATGCTGTTAATAAAAAGTGAACAGCTACTGTGTATAAGTATAAAACCATAAAAGTATGTATGAGAACGTTGCTCATGGGGTATATACAATTAATACCAAGTCCAAATGTTCAAATCAAAGCTGTTGCACGGAGATGCAGAAATCTGGATACACAATGTCCGTATATACTCAATGCGGCTACTTGCTACAGCACACCACCTTGTGCTGTTTGAATTTGAAATCAATATATGCAGCTACAAAAGTCTCAAATTGCTATTCAGCACTACTAGGATCTTTCAATTACACCAGTCAACTCCACCGAACAATAACTTGCAGATCGTACAAACAAAATAATCCAAGCATTCAGCGAAGTAAAAGTAGATGAAACAGTTTATTTAAACACCGCAAGCGCCAACAAAGTCTTCTTCAGGTCATATACAATTTTCAAAATACATTCACATACATTTATAGAGGATGTGACATAAGCATTTTGATGTCACATCCTGTTCCAGTTTAAAATACATTAAAAATAAAATATTTCCTAACCATTTAGGTGCTTTAAAAATGAAACACATATCATTCTTGTTAGGTATACAAATCACAAATGCTGTTTCCATGTACATCACCTAGTACAGCTCTATGACTATTATCTGACAAATTATACATCGGATCTACGTGTGTAGATTAAGTATTAATCTAAAATGCTACATATCAATAATCCTAGTTCAATCATTGTCATTGAATAAAAAGCGCTAAATCCCAAGGTCCATATATTCATAAATACATCGTACCGGTGTTTTGCTTCAAATTCCGGCATTTAGAAAATTATAACAAATGCAAAACCAATACTCCTTATTTAACATAGTATGAGCGATCGTAACACTATTGTGAAAGCCATGAATAGATACAGTACCTCGCATAATCCCACTGAAATAGCGAAGAGTTTTTATATGAATAACTGCAAAGTTTTAATATATTTATATGATCTAACTTAACAAAATGTTTAGCATGGTAAGCGCTAAGCTTACAAGGCGGAATTTCAAGTGGCGGTTACTATCCGTCCCACATGAGTGCGCTATTAGTTGTTTGCACACTAGTGTTCAATAATTTGTAGTTATAGCCTCATCACTGGAAAAAGCATATAAGTTACTGACTCACTTTTGCTGGATGTAACTAATTAAGTATGGCGCTATTATTAAAGGCGCAAAGTGTCCATACTTATCACTCATTTCTATATTTAATATACTACGAAATGCATTCTTTTGTCCTATAAGTGCAAGTTGCAGTCGAAAAAGTATCTATGGTATTATTACAGATATCATGTATAAGTATAGCTGTAATAGTAATTGTACAATTTTACATTTATTCCAAATAACACAAAAAATATATAAATATATAAATTTAATTATAATAAGGAGTGTAAATTTATAATAAGGATTGTAAAATTTACATTGTAAAAACTAGATAAAGACAGGTAGTTAAAAACTTAAAATTTATATATTTATATATTTTTTGTGTTATTTGGAATAAATGTAAAATTGTACAATTACTATTACAGCTATACTATATACTATAATATATATTTTGTTAAGTTAGATCATATAGATATATTAAAACTTTGCAGTTATTCATATAAAAACTCTTCGCTATTTCAGTGGGATTATGCAAGGTACTGTATCTATTCATGGCTTTCACAATAGTGTTACGATCGCTCATACTATGTTAAATAAGGAGTATTGGTTCTGCATTTGTTATAATTTTCTAAATGCCGGAATTTGAAGCAAAACACCGGTATGATGTATTTATGAATATATGGACCTTGGGATTTAACGCTTTTTATTCATTGACAATGATTGAACTAGGATTATTGATATGTAGCATTTTAGATTAATACTTAATCTACACATGTAGATCCGATGTATAATTTGTCAGATAATAGTCATAGAGCTGTACTAGGTGATGTACATGGAAACAGCATTTGTGATTTGTATACCTAACAAGAATGATATGCGTTTCATTTTTAAAGCACCTAAATGGTTAGGAAATATTTTATTTTTAATGTATTTTAAACTGGAACAGGATGTGACATCAAAATGCTTATGTCACATCCTCTATAAATGTATGTGAATGTATTTTGAAAATTGTATAACGGCCTGAAGAAGACCTTGTTGAAAGCGCTTGCCGGGTGTTTAAATAAACTGTTTCATCTACTTTTACTTCGCTGAACACTTGGATTATTTTGTTTGTATGATCTGCAAGTTATTGTTCGGTGGAGTTGACTGGTGTAATTGAAAGATCCTAGTAGTGCTGAATAGCAATTTGAGACTTTTGTAGCTGCATATATTGATTTCAAATTCAAACAGCACAAGGTGGTGTGCTGTAGCAAGTAGCCGCATTGAGTATATACGGACATTGTGTATCCAGATTTCTGCATCTCCGTGCAACAGCTTTGACTTGAACATTTGGACTTGGTATTATTTTGTGTGTGCATGGAGCTTGTTGTGAGTGTTAATTTGTTTCTATATTTTGATTATTGAATAATATCACTCACACAAGCATGGCAGATAAAAATGTTGAAAGTGCTTCTGTAGAACTACCCTACAATCCGGAAGTTGTAATGAAATCTAAAATGTGTCCTGTTGAAAACAATAGCAGGTTTGAGAATGCTGTTAAAGGTGAGAGTAACCCATTACTTAATTATACTTTCCCAATTGGGAATGATGAGAATGAAGGTATTTTACAGGAATACCAAGGGCTCGATATAATGCTACAAGAAATGGAAAGTGATTTTATGAAGTTAAAATGTCTCCAATTACAGAGACAACATTTTGAAGCCTGTATAGCACGTAAAATTGTTCCTAGGGGGTTGAGGGTTTTAAAAATGCCCACTACAGGAACAGTATATACAGATTTATTGTATTTATGGCAACAAATTAACTTGGAAACTAGCTATAAATATATGGAATTACTGAACGTGTATTTTTTGCCTATTGAAAATGCCCTAAGGGATAAAATTAAAGAACAACAACTAAGCTTATACACACTGTTTCCATAACAAATATTAGATACTAGACTAGATATGATGTTAGATGGTGTATTTATTTTTGAGAAAAAATTATTACAACAAAAAAGAGATAAAATCAGGAAAGATACCAACGATTTCAAAAGGGGGAATGTCTTCATCTGGCCTAGGGTGGAGAAATCGGTCATGAGGCCAAAGGATGGTAGAGAACATATGCAAGATAAATCGCTCATTACCAATAGTAACAATAAGGATACACTAATAGATACACGGAGTGATGGAGACTTGAGTGTAACAGATACACAGGGTGGTAATAATACAGCAAAGAGAAAAGAGGGTGAACAAGACCGTATGAAAAATAAAACTATAATAACATCAGCTTTGATACACCATGACAATAGAAATTATGGTAATGCATCACCAATTAGCAATGTACATGATATTTCTATATTTGAGGAAGCGAACAGACGGATAGATATATGTGAGCATATAGATGATGGTAATAATAGTATAAGTGGAGAGAACACAAATAATAGTTTGACCCCATGTACTATCACCAATGGAACTCCCAGGAAGAATAACTGCCCACCCCACCCTTTCCCTATTGCCAGTCAATGGAGAGGAGGGGGAGGGGCAAGAGGACGGTCCATAAGCAGGGGGAGACAGAGAAAGAGGCCAGCAGAACAAACTCAAACTGGACCTACACTAAAGAAGATCTGGCAAGTGAACAAAAATCCCTAGTATGGAATATATCTACGAGGAATTTAACTAAGGATGAGTTATTTGTCCTAGAAAAAGGCTTAACTTTTATTCCGTCTACTAGAAGCGATATTACTGATAATGTTATTGACCTGAAACTATTCATTCGTAATTTGCAAATTAAAGTGAATTTTTGTAACTCCTTGGATATACAACATCCATTCAGAAAACCTAGTACTTATGTTCCTAGCTACCATCCCCTTATAGAAGCGTATTCTCAACTTGTTGAACAAGACTTATATAAAAATGACCAAGCTAATAGGAATAAGAGGTGGTCTGGAAATTTAAAACCAACCCAAAGAAAAGCACTTACAAGTCTGAAAAATGATAGAACAATTATGATAAGACCTGCTGATAAGGGCGGCCCAGTTGTTGTGATGGATATGGAATTTTATAAACAACGGATGACCTCAATGTTAGAGGATACCAGCTTTTATCAAAAAATTAATACTAACATAGTTGATAGGATTACGTCTAACGTGTATACCAGTTTAGATGTTATGTTGAAGGAAGGTAAAATTAATGATGAATTATTTAAATATTTTACAGTTGAATATCCTACTATACCCATCATTCAAGGAATCCCCAAGATACATAAAGATGGGGAATACCCACCAATGAGACCTATCGTTGCTGGCAAAGGATGGATAACAGAGCCCATATCTTTATACTTGGAATCTTTATTAAGACCTATAGTTTATAAATATGAATATATACTAAGGGATACAAAACAGTTTTTAATCAAATTATATGAGAAAACGGTAGAAACCCAACATAGGCATGACTCACATGATAGATTGTTAATAACCTTTGATGTCCAGTCACTCTTTACAGTGATCCCAAATCAAGATGGACTTATAAGACTAAATATAAGGTTACTGAAGGATGGCACTTATTCTGCAGGCAGAATTGAGGTGATATGTAAGTTAATGGAAATTGTATTAATGAATAATATATTCATTTTCAATGGTCAGATTTACATACAAAAGGATGGCGTAGCTATGGGCACTTCCTGTGCCAATAGCTACGCCAACTTAATTATGGCTGATTGGGAGGATGTATCACTATTTCAGTTTGATATATTTAGGAAACATGCTCTTTGTTATACCAGATTTGTTGATGACCTCTTTTTGATTTGGGGTGGTACAGATGAGGAATTAAATGTTTTGGAATTTGAAATGAACATGGCCACTGACTTTTTAAAATTTTCTACGACCAAATCGAAAGAAGTAATACCTTACTTAGATGTATACATAGAGAAGTTACCTGATGGCACCCTGAACACAGGGGTATATAGGAAAACATGCTACAGAAACACCTTACTCCATCGCAGTAGCATGCATCCAGGTCACATATTCAGTAATATTATGAGGAGCCAAGTGATGAGAGCCTCTAAATTGAACTCTGACTATCCAAGATTTTTAAGTGAGTTAAATGACTTACGGATTAAATTCTTAGATAGGTCATATACAGAAGAAGAAATTGAAGAGAATTTTAGTGAGATAGACACTCTAAGGGAAGGTAAAGCACACCTGTATTTTGCTATGCAACATGTTGACACGTTGAGTTCTGAATATATCCCTGACAACAGTAATAATAATTTTCGAATTCCTATACATTTTACCCAAGACGTAAATAGCATTAAGTACATCTATAAGAGACATTGGGACATCCTATTGACAGATGCAGCCATTTCTAACGTGATAGGTGATACCCCCAAATTTACATATAAAAACAAAATGTACTTCATAAGATGTTATGTGGTCCAAATAGGATAGATAGAGGAGCACCCATAGGTGATAACATTAATATAACCAAGAAATGTCAGAAATGCAACCAATGTAGATATATTAAAGAGTCTAATGTCTTTACGCATCCAATTACCAAACAAGAATTCACATTTACGTCACCAGCTACATGTGATTCTGTACATGTTATATATTTGGCCACATGTGTACACTGTCCTGCGTTTTACGTAGGGAAAACAGACAGAAAACTAAAAGAGAGAATCAGGGAACATGTGTATAAAATTAAGGTGCTATGTTTATCTAATGCACTGGCCAAACATATATCGAACACCTCGAATGAACACAGTTTCATATTTCAAGTAATAGACTTGAATAAACCTAGTAATAGAAGAGGGGGGATGTGTTTAACAAAACAGAACAGACGGAGGTAAAATGGATCATTAGACTGAGGGCTGATAGGAGCCCCGGCCTGAATGACAGGGTATCAGCTAAGCCCATACTTAAAGGCAGATCTATTCGCTGAATATAGATTCTTAGGTTACATTCAGACAATTTCTAACACATTCACTATTAGCTCTTTATCTTGACTTTGGTAGCCGTGCTTATCATTTTTCCATTTATCTTTTTTCTATTTATCTCCTTTACCACTCTTGATAGGATTATCCTTTCCACCCTTCTGTTCCCCCCTCCGTCCTTCCTGCACCAATACCCCCTTCCCACCCCGCCCCCCCGCCACCCCTCCCATGATCTGTAGTGACTCATTTACAGAGGCATTTATAGTTTTAATTATTAGTACCACCATGTTGTCCATTACATTTTCATCTGGAATTTTTATAAGGAATGTTCATTAGAATTTTTATAAGCAGTTTTTAACTACCTGTCTTTATCTAGTTTTTACAATGTAGATTTTACAATCCTTATTATAAATTTACAATCCTTATTATAATTAAATTTATATATTTATATATTTTTTTGTGTTATTTGGAATAAATGTAAAATTGTACAATTACTATTACAGCTATACTTATACATGATATCTGTAATAATACCATAGATACTTTTTCGACTGCAACTTGCACTTATAGGACAAAAGAATGCATTTCATAGTATATTAAATATAGAAATGAGTGATAAGTATGGACACTTTGCGCCTTTAATAATAGCGCCATACTTAAGTAGTTACATTCAGCAAAAGTGAGTCAGTAACTTATATGCTTTTTCCAGTGATGAGGCTATAACTACAAATTATTGAACACTAGTGTGCAAACAACTAATAGCGCACTCATGTGGGGACGGATAGTAACCGCCACTTGAAATTCCGCCTTGTGAGCTTAGCGCTTACCATGCTAAACATTTTGTTAAGTTAGATCATATAGATATATTAAAACTTTGCAGTTATTCATATAAAAACTCTTCGCTATTTCAGTGGGATTATGCGAGGTACTGTATCTATTCATGGCTTTCACAATAGTGTTATGATCGCTCATACTATGTTAAATAAGGAGTATTGGTTCTGCATTTGTTATAATTTTCTAAATGCCGGAATTTGAAGCAAAACACCGGTACGATGTATTTATGAATATATGGACCTTGGGATTTAGCGCTTTTTATTCATTGACAATGATTGAACTAGGATTATTGATATGTAGAATTTTAGATTAATACTTAATCTACACACGTAGATTCGATGTATAATTTGTCAGATAATAGTCATAGAGCTGTACTAGGTGATGTACATGGAAACAGCATTTGTGATTTGTATACCTAACAAGAATGATATGTGTTTCATTTTTAAAGCACCTAAATGGTTAGGAAATATTTTATTTTTAATGTATTTTAAACTGGAACAGGATGTGACATCAAAATGCTTATGTCACATCCTCTATAAATGTATGTGAATGTATTTTGAAAATTGTATAACGGCCTGAAGAAGACCTTGTTGAAAGCGCTTGCCGGGTGTTTAAATAAACTGTTTCATCTACTTTTACTTCGCTGAACGCTTGGATTATTTTGTTTGTACGATCTGCAAGTTATTGTTCGGTGGAGTTGACTGGTGTAATTGAAAGATCCTAGTAGTGCTGAATAGCAATTTGAGACTTTTGTAGCTGCATATATTGATTTCAAATTCAAACAGCACAAGGTGGTGTGCTGTAGCAAGTAGCCGCATTGAGTATATACGGACATTGTGTATCCAGATTTCTGCATCTCCGTGCAACAGCTTTGACTTGAACATTTGGACTTGGTATTATTTTGTGTGTGCACGGAGCTTGTTGTGAGTGTTAATTTGTTTCTATATATACAATTAATGTCTATACAAACAATGAATGTGAAGTACATAATATAAAATGCCACCCTGTAAAATAAAGTACACCACTGTGAGAAAAATAAACCCAGAAATTATTACCTTCATACTTCTCCTTATTGAAGCCATTTCAAGGCACATTTTAAATTCAGAGTGTCATTCAGACCAGGCAAAAACTCTGCCTTGAGTCTTAACTGCCATTTCAATTCCTGTAGTTGCAGTTTGCAATCTCTGTCTCCAAAAAAAACATCTAATTGTTCTAGTACAAAAAACTTAAAAGATCTGAACCCATTACATAACATACTGTGTTTACTAAGGGCATTCATATGGTCTTTATTTCTAATGGCACCACAATGTTCTTTGATTCTGTCACTCAGTTTCCTGACAGTTTTACCTATATAAAAATTAGAACATGTAGAGCAGACTGCACAATAAACTACCATAGAAGAATTCCAATCAAATCTTTTGCCAAAAGTTACTGAAAAATTACAGTGTGGAAATGTGTAACCATCACCAGTCAAAATGAATTTACAACAAACACATTTCCCACATATATGCATACCTTTTTGAAAACAGCCATGCAGTTTATGAGAAAGATAGTTTTCAAAAAAAGATTTCAGGGTGTTGGTTCTTTTGTATGCAAACTTAGGTGTAGCACCCAACACCATACTAATGTTAGGGTCTGAAAGTAAGATTTTCCACTTATTGACTAAAGTTTCTCTAAGATAAAATAAATCTCTACACATGGGTAAAGCAAAGCTAAGGGTGTGTGTGGAATCCGTCCATCCTATATGTGTATTGTGCGTCTGTGAGAACCCATCAGATATAATGGGTTTAAAAATGGTAGACATCTTTTCAGTGATCTGCTTTCTAATCAAGTTAATCACACCAGTAGGGTAGTTCTTCTGAGAAAATAAAAAGGATAAAAAGTCACATTCTTTATCAAAAACAGAATTGTTACTCGTTCATCTAGATACCCTAATGAACTGATTCTTTACTACATTCCTCTTCATAAAAAACGGATGGGCACTATTAAAGTCTAAATAATTATTCCTAAAAGTGCTTTTACAGTGAATGGAAGATTCAAAACAGTTATACATCCTGTTGATAGAAACATTAATATCCAAAAAAGAGACAGTGTCCCCAGAATTATCTATCACAAATTCAAGAAAACCAATACTTTCAGATAAACTGTTTACAAACATTTTGAGTTGGTCTATACTACCTTCCCACAGGAAAAAAATATCATCTATAAATCTTTTGCAACATTTCATAAAATAAAAACCAGGTAAATGAATCAATGATTCCTTTTCCCATTCTGCAAGAACCAAGTTGGCAAAAGCTGGGGCCATCTTGGTCCCCATGGCTACCCCTCTAACCTGATGGAAAAAAAATATCTAATACCAAGGAAATAAGTGTAGCCAAACTGTCTATTTGTTTTCTTTGAAAATTCGCATATTTAAGTAAGTAGTGTTTGACAAATTCTACACCCTCTTTGTGGGGTATACTAGTGTACAAGGCTACAATGTCTAAAGTCACTAGAATGTAATTAGACAAATCAATGTTACTTTCATGTAGTGAGTTCAAGAAATCCTATGAGTCTTTGATATAATATTCTGATTTTTGTACCAACGGATTGAGAATGAAATCAATGTAAACAATATCAATGTGCTAATGTCACAAAACATCAACAAGTTACAGCTTCTACAACTTATAGTCAAGGTCCCACAACCACACAGAGACCACATATACATTCTCATCCATATTACACTCATGTTAGCACTGAAGTTATGGATTTGTTAAGACAAAATTTTACAGAAAATCCTTTTTTTGGTTGAGGAAGCCGATGTAGGTAATCCTCAAGTTCATGCCACACCCAACACCAGGTACTATAGATCTGGCGAATGTAAACCTCTCATTATGAGACTTGAAAGGAAATTTATGTCATTTAAAGGGGTTGAACTGGACATCCAATTTTTAGAAACATGCGTGCAGCTTGGTATAGTCCCCAAGGGTTTACGTATTTTTAATTTTCCAAACAGGACTAAGAAAAATTCTTTTTTACACACGGAATTAAGCAAATTGTACAATGAAGCTGGGTTGAAAGCTTTACAGATCATTATTGCAGACAACAAAGAACAGTTAAAAAGGACTGGAGAAGACATCTCTTCTCTTAATGAAAGTATATGCAGTCACCCTGAATTTTGTATTTATAAATCCTTATATGATTCCATCCTTCCCAAAATCACTAGGTACACAGCCACACTATTGTACAGAAAAAAGGATAGGTTAAAAAGAGACCAACATCAATACCACAAGGGAGATGCCTACCCTATTAGACAAGCATTTTTCAATGATTTTTTTGAGGGTCGAGGTTTACATTGGTTTCAAAATTATAATGGTAATGGAACCGCCTATCCAGATAATAACAGGAAAGCTTTCAATACACAGGCAGGTTCGCATTCCATGGTACATTTCTTTAATAGAAACTGGTTTGGTCAAACGAACAATACACATGTCCAACCCTACAAACATGGTGAGAGGGATTTTCGTTCTGGGAGAGGTTATGTTCCACATAACAGAATGAATGCGTCGGCTATCACGCAGTTTCCTCACCCTAGTAATAATAGATGCAATAAGGAATGCATGCCTACTAATTTTAGTCACCAAGACTCCCGTCTCCTAACATTCCCTCTGTGGTTTTGGCACACCCACCCTCCAGGAGTAGTTTTACAGACGTTGTAGTCAGTTCACCAACCCACACCACCCCTGCAGTTCATACTATGTCCACTACCAACATTTACACCAACACCACACCTTCTTCTGTTATTGACACCCATCCCACTACGTCGGATTTTTTAGAGAAAAGGTTCACACCTGGCAAGGAGAGCAGAGTTCTGACTCCTATAGGTGTACCACCGATAATGAAAGAAAAAGGGAAAGGGAAAAATGCAAGATTTGCTCAACTCCCACTAAGACACATGATAATGAGATTGAGTTGTAAGTAAATCAGGTACACGAAACATGTGGTATTACTTGTGATAATATCAGTGCTTCAAATAGGACCACTTTCACAGGTTTGGATAGTAACAGTGGGTTGAACACAAACATGGGTCCCCCCTTTCACACACACACACACACACACAATCCCATAGCATCTCTTTTTGTAACAAACCTCAGGAGGAAAGTGCAGGCTGTACTAGTATGGTTAATGTTTTGCATAATAATGTTAATGACCTAATGTCTGTATTTAATTATTCGGACAAATTTTTGTCAGAGGATCACCTGGAAGTTTTGAAAAAAGGGTTTACTTTCATACCCTCACAAAGAGCAGACTTATCTAATGTGTTACTGGACCTTAGATTATACATCAGAAAGTTAAATTTAAAACTGCTGTTAGATACTGAAACTGAAGTTAATGTTAATAATGTGGCTGACACACAACAGTCTCAATCTGTTTCTTCACAAACTAGTAGTATCCAGGGTTATACTACTACTTTAAAGAAAAAAAGCCTATTTAACCCACCTTTGAATAATACCCTGTCCACATTTCTCAGGGTTTGTGAAGAAGATTTTAGACATATTTTAAATGTTAAATCGAGACAAAAATGGTTTAATTTGTCAACAAAAGAAAGGAAAGCTTTACATGAATTATCGACTGACACCACTGTTATTGTGATGAAAGCGGACAAAGGAACAGGAGTAGTGGTTATGAACCACAACTCTTACATCAACAAAATTAACGAGGAATTATTGAATGATGACTTCTACGAAAAAGTATCCATGGTCACTGTCAACTCCCATTTTGATCACGTTGACAAGACATTGAAGTTCATAAAGGACAATCTTTACATTTCAGAGGATGAATTTAGTTTCATGTGGTCTACCAATCCTTCTTTGGGCAAACTATTTGGTATTCCCAAACTTCATAAGAATTCTATAAATCCCCCATTCAGATTGATCATTTTAAACAAAAGGACAAAGACTGAGGACATTGCTGAATACATTGATTTCGTTCTCAATCCATTGGTACAAAAATCAGAATATTATATATATATATATATATATATATATATATATATATATATATATACACACACACACACACACACACACACACTATATATATATACACACACACACACACACACACACACATATATATATATATATATATATATATACATACACACACACACACACACATATATATATATATTTATATATATATATATATATATATATATATATATATATATATATATATATATATATATATACACACACACACACACACACACACACACACACACACACACACATATATATATATATACACACACACACACACACACAGACATATATGTATATATATATATATATATATATATGTATAAGTTCATAGGTTGATACTAGGGTATATGCCCTAGGGCATTTATCAGCCTAGCCAGAGTGTATTTGACTTACGCCACCCCTTAAAAAATGGGTTTTACTGTGCCCTATTTTTGGTTACTTTATTGAGCCTCTGTCTAGCAGTGACACAGAAGTGATCCCCGGAGTGAACTTATGATCTCCCATCCACTCGTCAAGATTTCTCTTGAAAAGAGTCATTGAGGGGCTCTGCCTGATATGGACTGGGATTCTATTCCAGGGTACTGGGAGCCTCTGGGTCAAGAATCTGTCTCTCCAGCATGTCCTATTAATTTCTGTGTTGAGATTCAAATCACCTGAGCGCGTAGCTCTAGTGGATTTGGATTTTTTGAAGTGGAGCATGTCTATTAATTCTTGGTTGGACATGGCTTTGTAATTCAGGCACAGATCGCCTCTAAGTAGGCCATATGCAACTGAGTAGAGCTGGAGTTTCTTTAACCTAGCAGCATAGCTCATCTGTTTGAGACCCTTGATCCTCTTGGTGAGGTACTTTTGTCATCTCTCCAGTTGCTGCAGGTAACAGGTAAGGTACATCCCAAACGGGGCATTGTATTCAATTATGGGCCTGAGGAGGGATGAGTAAAGGGGCACAATGACCTCCTTGGATCTAGATATGAACCCTTTCATGATGAGGTGGGCTATATAGAAGGTCTTTCTAACCACTTTGGCAATGTGGTTGTCAAAGGAGAGATTACTATCAACTTGGGTTCCCAGGTCCCTAATTACTTCCTCCGTACTTAATGGATTTCCGCCTATATGGTAGTGTGTGGGCACTTTGTTTTTCCCAAAGGGTATGACTATACACTTCTTGGCGTTTAGTTTCAGGCCATAGCTTTGGCACCAGTTGTCTGTCTCTGTGAGACACTTTTGGAGGATGTCTGTGTCAGCTGGAGAGTCAATTATGGCACCCAGTTTGCAGTCGTCTGCAAACTTGGTCAGCCATAGTCCTCCCATGTTGGCCTGTACCTCTGAAAAATATATACCGAACAAGAGCGGTCCCAGAACTGAGCCTTGTGGGACGCCACTTGTAACAGGTTTAGAGTATGACATAGCTGCCACAATTCTGACCATGTGGGTTCTGTCCTTGAGCCAGTTTGCAACCCATCTTATGACATAGGGGTTGATATTTAGGCTGGAGAGCTTACCTATGATGCCAGAGTGGGGTATGGTGTCAAAGGCTTTTGCGAGGTCCAGGTAGGCGGTGTGGGCTACCTTCCATTCATCTATGGCTTTGGTGACTGTTATGAAGAAGTCTACCAGGTTCAGGAGGCAGGATCTGCCTTTAACAAAGCCAAATTGTGTAGGATCTAGCGTCTGTAGTTCCCCAATGCCTTTGTTTGAGTCCCATGGTGATCCGCTCCATGGCCTTGCAGACTAGGCTAGTCAGGCTTATGGGGCGATAGTTCCCTGGGTCCGTTGAGGCTCCACCTTTGTGAAGTGGGACCACTGTTGCTGTACAACCATTCCTTGGGTAAATAACCTGTAGAAAGGCTGAGATTGAACAGTAGCCTAATATGAGGTTTTAGCTCCTCTTGGGGCTCCTGTAGGACGCAGCCCGGGACACCGTCTGGTCCCATTGATGCTGTGTTTTTTGCTTTGGAGAGGGTGGCTCCTACCTGAGCATCTGTGATGACAGGGAGACGACTCTCTGCTGGGATAGATAATTGCTCCTTTGGGGGGGGGGGGAGAATTTGCACTGAACCTGTCCACCAGGATGTTGGCAATGTCTGTGGGTTCAGTGTATTTTTTGTCATTTTGGACTAACTCCGAGCATATCTGGGAGTTGCCACCCAGGTTTCTAACATAACTAAAGAAAGCCTTGTGGTTATCTTTAGTGTCTTGTGCAATTTTTCTTTCGAAGCTGGCCTTGGAAGATTTTATGAGGGACCATAGTTTTATGCTGGTACTGATCAGTGATGCCTTCTTATTGAGGGATTTTGCTCTATCCTGCAGTAGCTTTCTCCCTTTGTTGTATAGTTTATTTATGGCCATGGTCCACCAGACAGGACGTCTGCCTTTGGAGGATTGGGTCTTGGTTTTATTTGGGATTGCATGATCCATGCATTCCTGAAGATGTCCATAGAATGCATTTATATAGGACCCTACTGTTTGGGCCGTAGTTTCCACTGGCCCGGGGGCCTTGAGTAATTTCACCTCGGTTTTGAGGAGTGTGAAATTAGCCTTGGAGAAGTTTTTTACTGTGGTTTTTTGAGGTGGTGGTGGGGTAGGGATGTGGATGTCCAGTGAGACTAATTTGTGGTCTGATCTTACCAATGAGGGGTGTACCTCTGGTGTAGAGCACAGTGCCCCCATGTTTGTGATGACCAGGTCAAGTATGTTTACACCTCTTGTAGGTGTGGTGACCAGTTGTTCCATAGCATTTGAGTTTATAAATTCCACTAACCTCTGGGCTAGGCTGTTATGGCTTGAGTAGTGTTCCTAGTCTATGCTTGGGTAGTTGAAGTCCCCCAATATAAAGGTATTTGGAGAGACATTCATATTCTCCAATGTTCTCAGGAAAGCCATGTGAGGTTCCAGAGTCTGGGATGGTGGTCTGTAGCAGGCTATAAACTGAAATGCAATTTTGCCTACTGTTAGTTGCACATGGATGGTTTCTGATGCTTCATGCAGTGCCACTAACCTGGAGGTGTGGGTATCCTTGATGAATATGGATACTCCCCCTCCTTTTGTGGTTCAGTCCAAGTTTTGGGGACAAAAAGCATGGTATGAGGTATAACCTGGTAGTGCTGGGGTGCTCTCAGGGCCTTTTTTAAAAATGCCCCCAAAACCCCCTTTTTTTGATTTAATTTTTCTCCCA
>NC_056726.1:460016020-460023520 GCF_019279795.1 Protopterus annectens
CCAGTTCTGTTAATGTACTGTGGGATGTTCTACAAGAAAAAATTTCATAAGTTTACTTGTAAAACTGCGTGGGCAATTTTTTTCCAAAATAGGTTCAAATCTACAGGATGGCAATCTTTCAAAGAAAGCAACAGTAAAATCCTTCTTGTTACTTGAATTTTCAATAGTTTTCACTTTCTACCCATACATCAGAAGAGGTTTTTCCCACATAATTAGTGCCAAGAATTATTACAACCTCATTATATTTGTGATTAGTCCTGAACTTTATGCAAGGCATTGATAAACATCATACAGTTTGCATCCTTGCCCAGTAGCTATTCTAGCACGGTTTCAGTTGATTCTACATATGAAATTTCTAAGGCCTCTGCAGTAACAAAAACCTGCTTTTTACTGTTAACCATTTTTGTATTCAAGCTTACTACAGGATTTAAGTCAACATCCGTTTTTATCAGATATCAACTCCCTCTCTAGTGCTCCACCGACAACCCTTCTGCTCTTTTTATTTTTTCGAGATTGCTCACCTGTTTCTTTCTCGTCATCTATTTCTGCTATACATTTTTTGTTCATTACCATACTATTAGTTAATGCATGCTCTTCACAAATCAAAGGTTCAGGTACACCCAATTTTGAGTCTTGTTGGTATTCGAAAGCACAAGCCTCTTTTTAATAAACCAGTTTTTTGTACTTTTTGGTAGTTCGGTAATTTATTTGCTTGGACCGTGTTGGTTGACTCGCACATTTATATTTTTATTTTAGATATTCTAAAACTGTCAGCTCCTTCTCCACATGTGTATAAATGTTCAGTTTGTATTGCTAGTTCCATAGAACAAACTCTGTGTTTGTGTATGTTTATCACAAGCCATTTCATGAGCATTCATGGCTTTCTTTGTAGCTGCCTTTTACATAAAGTTAGTCTCAGAAGGTAGTCTAGATATTTCAGTCTGAATATGTTTGTCACTACCATAAACTGAGTTGTTGTATGCTTAGCACCAAGTGATTTTCAGTGCCACACTAGAAACTAATAAAAATGAAAACTACTAAAAAGCAAAAACAGAATGTAGGACTAAACCAAACCCGACAAATATAAAACCGTTTAATGAAGCGCTTTTCATTACAGTAATATGATAACTTCATCAGATTACATGAACGTCTTTACGACATGCTTTTATAAACAACACTAAGGTCATATGATCGCAAACACCAATCAGCTAACTACCTACTGCAAATCTAACCACGTTAAAATAAAAATAGATTAGTTAATAACTAAAGTATTTCAATTAATGTAAAAGTATTAAACACATAAGGAAATAGATTTTTTGCTTAATCTTACATAAAATGCTTAAGAAACATTGAGTGGATACTTTCAGAAACACCCACATATGGGCAATAAAATACTTGACATACTTTTTAAATCTTTATCTATTCAAACTCTTTAATTTCAATAAACAAGCTATATTGCAAGCTTCATTTAATCCTGGGGTATGGAAATCATTTAATACTAACTGCCAGAAAAGCTCAAGTTGTTCTAAATACAATGACGTGGGAAGTGGCACACCCATTTTCACAAAATCGGTTAATAATTAAAGGACAACTTATCAGAGCAGCGAGAATGGTCTCTCTTGAATCAGATTTCACAAATGAATGTGCTTGTTTAAGTAACATGTTTCAGAGATGAGGGTATCTTATCGTCCTGATTAATTCTTTAGTTGATGAAGTACAATGGAAAAGATAACAGGAGTATCAAACCCATTCTTCGTAATGTTCTCCTATTGGATTCGGAAGTATTTTTTGGAGGTGAGATGGTAGATCCAGTGATGCAGGATCAAACACACCCATAAACAGATACCCAACCCAATTTTAGGATTAGTTTCATTGCTACATTCATTATGAATAGTTCCATAGTGTCAAACATTGTATATAAAAATAGGGAACTAATTAGTCGAGATAAGGGGTTGGTAGAAAGATTGGGTGTATTCCCAAAAATAGTGTTTAGAAGGGGTAGTAGTTTAAAAAAAAAAACATTCTGGAAAGTAATAATCCAAGAAGAGCTAGTAGCAAAGCAGAAATGTATACTTGCGGTAGGTGTAGATGGTGTAAGTTTGTCACAGTGTGGAGATCTTTCTTATTTGAAGATAATAAAAATACACCCTCCACCACAAACTGACATGTAATTTAAAAATGGTGGTATACATAGCAAAGTGTAAACTTTGCACAGCATTCTACACCGGAAAAACTGAACGTAGGCTGCGAGATAGAATTTACGAGCATATCTATGCAATTGAGAAAAATAAAAATGAAAATGCTTTAGCAAGACACTTACAGGGGGACATACATTTAAATTTAAAAAATCGATCAAGTGCAGGTAGACAGGAGGGGTAGTCCCACTTCACTGTATTTAGAACACCTTCAGCTTTTCTGGCAGTTAGTATTAAATGCTTTTCATACCCCAGGATTAAATGGAGCTTGCACTATAGCTTGTTTATTGAAATTAAAGAGTTTGAATAGATGAATAGATAAAGATTTAAAAAGTATGTCAAGTATTTTATTGTCCATATGTGGGTGTTTCTGAAAGTATCCACTCAATGTTTCTTAAGCATTTTTTATGTAATATTAAGTAAAAAAATCTATTTCCTTATGTATTTAATAATTTTACATTAATTGAAATACTTTAATTATTAACTAATCTATTTTTAGGGTCAATATTAGATCACCGACTGCTTAAAGAAGTGAACGGTGATTAATCGACCCTATGTAAGTGAAAGCTTACAATCTCGAACTGTCAGAACAGCGATTTTTTTTTTTTTTTCCCCAACACATACACACAACACAAGCACTCCAAACAAACAGCAGTCCACACACATACACCTAGAATCTTACAACTAACCCTACACTAAACTATACACACACCACTAACTATCCACTTACGTTAACCCAAGCCCTAAACCTAAGGTCCGTCACTATCGCACACTCACCTCACCCGCTCCCTAACCCTAACTCACCTAACCCGCCCTAACCCTCATGTCCACACAATCGTACACATACCTAACTCGCGCCCTAACTTTAACTCACCTAACCTGCCCTAACCCTCACATCCACACAATTGCACACTTACCTGAACCTGACCCGTAACTTTCCACCACAGTGCTGAAAATACCAAAGCAACAGAAACGGACAACCGGAATCGTTCCCTAGGAAAGAATTTGGGTTTCTGTTGCTTCGACATATTTTGGTTGCTTGGGGAGCTGGAGTATTACAGAACATTCTGGGGTTTTAAACCTCGATGTTCTAATATAGACCCTTTTATATTTTAATGTGGTTAGATTTACAGTAGGTAGTTAGCTGATTGGTGTTTGTGATCATATGACCTTAGTGTTGTTTATAAAAGCATGTCGTAAAGATGTTCATATAATCTGATGAAGTTATCGTATTACTGTAACGAAAAGCGCTTCATTAAATGGTTTTATATTCGTCGGGTTTGGTTTAGTCCTACAGTCTGTTTTTGCTTTTTAGTGATTTTCAGTACCAGCTATTAAATTGATATTAGCAGTCATAAATATGACACTGAGAACAACAGATGGTAATGTCTTATTAGCATGCCCCACTACTTTATTCTGGCATCTAAAATGATTCTGCAATTCAGCACTGAATTTTATCTTTTCTTCACTTAAGTTACGTGAAGAGCATCACTTTAAGAAGTGCCCACGTAAGTCCACCAGACAGTCTGCATCCATTGCTTCCATTCTAAAGCCAGAAAGCCATATTCTAATGTGCAGACAGCACAACTGGATTTATCTTTAAATTAAGCTTCTCATGAAGAAAAATAAAGATGTTTTTTCTAAGAATTTTATTGTTTCAGCTCTCTAGCCTGTCCTAACTGTCATGTGGATTAGGCAAAGACACTCAAGGGCCACTCGCAAAGGAGAGTTACTGTAACCCTCAACTGTCCAGATTTTCACAGAATGTCCATATTCTTACGTCATATTTTTATTTAGTCCCTTCTAAATAAAATGTGTGTTTTTTCTGGCAAATCAGTGAGGACTGACATCGCTAAATAATGGTATACATTTCAGTTTCAGACGTCCTATCCTCAAGTGCATGCTAACACAAATTATGGTATTTTAGCAACTTTATAAGTTTATAAGCACAATATTTAAACTCTGTCCCTATTTTCGATCCTTTGTCCCCCCATTATTTTAGGCTCTGTTCAGATTTCTTGCATGAAGAGATTGAAAGCTATGAGGGTTATCTTTGTAGTAAAATTTAGACAACATCATCAATACACACACCCCTGCCCAAAACCAACACTCCTGCCTTTTAACAGTCTAAGTAGAAGAAAAAAGATTATTTAATTTGCATTAAAATATTTTAACAGATTACCCCCTGTTACTGTAGTCAACATTTGTTTCAAGATCGGGCTTTTTTTTTTTTTTTTTGTATGTTGACTTGTTTCATCCACTTGAGCTGCCTTTTTTGGTTTGCTAGAAGAAAAAGAAGTTAGGGACAATGCCCACAGAGAAGAACTAAAGTGTAGCATCTTGGGATGCATGGTAATTAAGAGAGAACTATGGATGGGATGACAGAGGATGGCTATGCCTGCTGGTACAGAATTGTAACACACTGAAGGAAAATGCTTTGTACCATTGTGTTTTATGAAGTTTATAAACTCATTTTATGAACTGTGATCCACTGCCATTCCTGGTTTGTTCTGGCAACCCATTTCTCATGAATACTGTCATTAGAGCTGCAGTTGTTGTATCTGAAGTAGCTAATTCCATGCAGATGATGTCAGCCCACCTTGAATCAAAACGTATTGTTCATAAGATTCTACAAAATGTATAATGCAAGCATTGCCACAAGAGTGCTGTCTGGTACCAGATGTACAGCTTTTATTAATGGTGTTGAATTCACTACCATATGGAATCAGGCACATTTATGTGTACATGGTTTGCCTTATTAGTCTGTCATGCCATCAAGCATGATTTCTTGCTAGAGATCTAATCTGCAGTATGTCTGGATTTCCTGCAGCACTCTGGATTATCATTTTCATGAATGACCACACTGAATACTCATTACAGTCTCTCTCTCTCTTCTCTTTCGGCTGTTCCCGTTGGGGGTCACCACAGCGGATCATCTGTTTCCATTTCTTCCTGTCCTCTGCATCTTGCTGTGTCACACCAACCACTTGCATGTTCTCTCTCACCACATCCATAAACCTTATCTTGGGCCTTCCTCTTTTCCACTTACCTGGCAGCTCCGTCCTTAGCATCCTTTTCCCAATATATAGCCAGCATTCCTCCTCAGCACATGTCCAAACCAACGCAATCTCACCTCTCCGACTTTGTCTCCAAACTGTCCAACTGGAGCTGACCCTCTAATATACGCATTCCTAATCCTGTCCAACCTTGTCACACCCAGTGCAAATCTTAACATCTTTAACTCTGCCACTTCCAGTTCTGACTCCTGCCTCTTTGTCAATGCCACTGTCTCCAACCCATACAACATAGCTGGTCTCACTACCCTCCCTTTCACTCTTACTGGTACCCCTCTGTCACAAATCACTCCTGACACTTCTCCACCCATTCCACCCTGCCTGCACTGTCTTCTTCACCTCTCTTCCACACTCACCATTACTCTGAACTGTTGATCCCAAGTACTTAAACTCATCCACCTTCACCATCTCTACTCCCTGCATCCTCACCATTCCTCTATCCTCCCTCTCATTTACACACATATATTCTGTCTTAGTCCTGCTGACCTTCATTCCTCTCCTCTGTAGAGCATATCTCCACCTCTCCAGGGTCTGTTCAACCTGGTCCCTACTCTCACTACAGATCACAATGTCATCTGCAAACATCATAGTCCATGGGGCCTCCTGTCTGATCTCGTCTGTCAACCTGTCCATCACCACTGCAAATAGGAAGGGGCTCAGAACTGATCCTTGATATAATCCCACCTCCACCTTAAAAGCATCTGTCACTCCCACTGCAGATTAAAAGCATCTGTCACTCCCACTGCAGACCTCACTGCTGTCACACTACCCTCGTACATATCCTGTACCACTCTTGCATACTTCTCTGCCACTCCCGACTATCTCATACAATACCACAACTCCTCTCTAGGCACCCTATCATATACGTTCTCCAAGTCCACAAAGACAAAATGCAACTCCTTCTGACCTCTATATTTCTCCATCAACACTCTCAGAGTAAACATCACATCTGTAGTGGTCTTTCCCAGCATGAAACCATATTGCTGATTACTAATCATCACCTCCCTTCTTAACCTAGCTTCCACTACTCTTTCCCATAGCTTCAAGCTCTGACTGATCAGTTTAATCCCTCTGTAGTTACTGCAACTCACAACACCCTTATTCTTAAAAATAGGTATCAAAGCACGTTTTCACCACTCCTGAGGAATCCTCTGACTTTACAAGATTTCATTCAACAATCTGGTTAAAAACTCCACTGATGTTTCTCCTAAGCACCTCCATGCTTCCACTGGTATGTCATCTGGACCAACAGCCTTTCCATTCTTCATCCTCTTCATAGCTGTCCTTACTTCCTTTGCTAATCTGTTTCACTTCCTGATTCACTATCCCCACATCATCCAACCTTCTTTTTCTCACATTCTCTTCATTCATCAGCCCCTCAAAGTGCTCTTTCCATCTGCTCAACACATTCTCCTCACTTGTGAGTACATTTCCCTCACTATCCTTTCTCACCCTTACCTGCTGCACATCTTTCCCAGCTCTATCCCTCTGTCTAGCCAATCTGTACAGGTCCTTTTCTCCCTCTTTAGTGCCCAACCTTTCATACAACTCTCCATATGCCTTATCCTTAGCCTTCACCACCTCTCTCTCTTTGCCATGCTCCTCATCTCCTTATACTCCTGTCTACTTTCTTCATCTCTCTGACAATCCCACTTCTTCACCCGTGTCTTCCTCTGTATACTCTCCTGAACATTCTCAATCCACCACCAGGTCTCCCTGTCCTCCTTCCTCTGTCCAGATGTCACACCAAGCACCTTTCTAGCTGTCTCCCTTACCATCTCTGCTGTTATTACCCAGCTATTGGTAACTCTTCACTGCCCCCCCCCCAGTGCCTGTTTTAACTCTTCCCTGAACTCCACCTCACAACCACCCTTTTCATATTCCACCATTTGATCCTTGGAACTGCTCTCGCACTTGCCCTCCTCTTCTTGATCACCAACATCATCCTAAAGACCACCATTCTATGCTGCCTAACTACACTTTCCCCTGTCACCACTTTACAGTCTCCAATCTCCTTCAGACTGGTCCTCCTGCATAGGATATAATCCACCTGTGTGCACTTTTCTCCACTCTTGTACATCACCCTATGCTCTTCCCTCTTCTTAAAATACTACAGTGTGTCTTGTTAACAGACAGCTTATCTGCTCATTTTCCAAAAGCTGAATAGGGATCCTTACTCATCCTTTTATCACCAGTTTGTACACCCTAAATGCAGCATAATCATTCTGAAT
>NC_056726.1:460028520-460032683 GCF_019279795.1 Protopterus annectens
TACAGTTTTGTGCTCTTTCCAAATTATACGCTGGCCTTTTTTTCTACATTTTGCAGGGCAGTAACTGTGTGTGTGGATTAAAGAAAATGCTAAATATCTTTACAGTAATTAGTTTGTTGGCTTTCTTCCATTTGGTCCATTGCTTTTCCTAGTTTTCTGTTGCTTACTGTCTCTTAACAAAATGGTAGACAGTAACTAAGGAATACAGTGGTCTGCTTTCAGCTATATAAAATGATGTTAATACTATGCATCCCTCCACCAGGTTATTCGATGTGATGCATTTTTGTAATCTGTGGGCGACAACAAAGGTTCCTAGATTTTGATATAACCATCAAGAAGGCATAGCTAACCCAGCCACTGGGGATGCACAAGCCAGTGCATTTTTTTGTGCCTTCCCAAGCCCGGATAAATGGGGAGGGTTGCGTCAGGAAGGGCATCCAGCGTAAAACCTCTGCCAAAAATTACTGATGCAGAGAACTTTTCATAATTACATACCGGATTGGTTGAGGCCCGGGTTAACAACGACCACCACCAGTGCTGTTAGCCAACAGGGTGCTGGTGGAAATTGGGCTACTGTTGGCCGAAGAAGAAGAAGAGGGGGAAGGCATGCTCAAAGACAGGAAGAGAGGAGGAAGGTTAGGAGTGTAGTACTGAGGGTAGGAACTTTGAATGTTGGCAGTATGACTGGTATAGGGAAAGAGCTAGCTGATATGATGGAGAGAAGGAAGGTTGATATATTGTGCGTGCAAGAGACCAGATCTAAGGGAAGTAAGGCCAAGTGTATAGGAGGCAGGTTCAAATTGTTCTATCATGGTGTGGATGGCAGAAGAAATGGGTAGAAGTTATCCTAACGGAACAGTATGCCAAGAGTGTTTTAGAGGTGAAGAGAGTGTCTGATAGAGTGATGTTTAGGTGAAGCTTGAAATTGATGGTGTAATGATGAATGTTGTTAGTGCATATGCTCCACGTTGGGTGTGCGATGGATGAGAAAGAAAAATTTTGGAGTGGGGAGTTGGATGAAGTGGTGGAAAGTGTACCCAAGGGTGAGAGACTAGTGATTGGAGGACTTTAATGGGTATGTTGGTGAAGTGAACAGAGGGATGAGGAAGTGATGGTAGGTATGGTGTTAAGGAGAGGAATGCAGAAGATTACATGATTGTGGATTTTGGGAAAAGGATGGACATGGCTGTGGTGAATACGTATTTTAAGAAGAGGGAGGAGCATAGGGTGACGTACAAGAGTGGAGGAAGATGCACACAGGTGGATTATATTCTATGTAGGAGGTCATCTGAAGGAGATTGGAGACTGTAAAGTGGTGACTGGAGAAAGTGTAGTTACAGCATAGAATGGTGGTCTGCAGGATGATGTTGGTGATCAAGCTGAGTAGGAGTGTGAAAGTGAAAAAGTGCCAAGGATTAAATGGTGGAAGTTACAAATGGATGATTGTGAGGTGGAGTTCAGGGAAGAGTTAAGACAGGCACTGGGAGGCAGTGAAGAGTTACCGAATAGCTGGTAACTACAGCAGAGCGTAAGGGAGACTGCTAGGAAGGTGCTTGGTCTGACATCTGGACATAGGAAGGAGGACAAGGAGACATGGTGCTGGAATGAGGAAGTACAGGAGAGTATACAGAGGAAGAGGCTACAAGAAGTGGGATTGTCAGAGATGAAGAAAGTAGACATGAGTATAAGGGAGATGAGGCCATGGCAAAGAGAGAGGTGGCGAAGGCTAAGGATAAGGCATATGGAGAGTTGTATGAGAGATTGGACACTAAAGAGGGAGAAAAGGGACCTGTACCGATTGGCTAGACAGAGGGGACAGAGCTGGGAAAGATGTGCAGCAGGTAAGGGTGATAAAGGACTGTGAGGGGAAATGTGCTCACAAGTGAGGAGAGGTGTTGAGTAGATGGAAAGAGTACTTTGAAGGGCTGATGAATGAAGAGAATGAGAGAGAGAGAGAAGGTTGGATGATGTGGGGATAGTGAATCAAGAAGTGAAGCAGATTAGCAAGGAGGAAGTAAGGACAGCTATGAAGAGGATGAAGAATGGAAAGGTTGTTGGCCCAGATGACATATCAGTGGAAGCATGAAGTGCTTTAGGAGAAATGGCAATGGAATTTTTAACCAGATTATTTAATGACATTTTAAAAGTCAGAGGATGCCTGATTGGTGAAAACGTGTTTTGGTACCTATCTTTAAGAATAAGGGTGATGTGCAGAGCTGCAGTAACTACAGAGGGATAAAATTGATCAGTCACAGCTTGAAGTTATGGGAAAGAGTAGTGGAAGCTAGGTTAAGAAGGGAGGTGATGATTAGTGATCAGCAGTATGGTTTCATGCCAGGAAAGAGCACTACAGATGCAATATTTGTTCTGAGAGTGTTGTTGGAGAAATACAGAGAAGGTCAGAAGGAGTTGCAGTGTGTCTTTGTGGATTTAGAGAAAGCATATGACAGGGTGCCTAGAAAGGAGTTGTGGTATTGTATGAGGAAGGCGGGAGTGGCAGAGAAGTATGTAAGAGTGGTACAGGATATGTACAAGGGTAGTGTGACATTGGTCAGGACTGCGTGGGAGTGACAGATATATTTAAGGTGGAAGTGGGTTTACATCAAGGATCAGCTCTGAGCCCTTTCTGATTTGCAGTGGTGATGGACAGGTTGACAGACAAGATTAGACAGGAGGCCCCGTGGACTATGTAGATGTTTGCAGATGACATTGTGATACATAGTGAGAGTAGGGAACAGGTTGAGGAGACCCTGGAGAGGTGGAGATATGCTTTAGAGAGGAGAGGAATGAAGGTCAGCAGGGCTAAAACAGAATATATGTGTGTAAATGTGAGGGAGGGTAGAGGAATGGTGGAGGATGCAGGAGTAGAGTTGGTAAAGGTGGATGAGTTTAAGTACTTGGGATCAACAGTTCAGAGTAATGGTGAGTGTGGAAAAGAGGTGAAGAAGAGAGTACAGGCAGGGTGGAATGGGTAGAGAAGAGTGTCAGGAGTGATTTGTGACAGACGGTTACCAATAAGAGGAAAGGGAAGGTCTACAAGAGGGTAGTGAGACCAGCTATGTTATATGGGTTGGAGACAGTAGCATTGTTTAAAAGGCAGGAGTCAGAGCTGATGTGGCAGAGTTAAAGATGTTAAGATTTGCACTGGGTGTGACTAGGATGGACAGGATTAGGAATCAGTATATTAGAGGGTCAGCTCAGGTTGGACAGTTTGGAGACAAAGCAAGAGAGGCAGATTATGCTGGTTTGGACATGTGCTGGGTATATTGGGAAAATGATGCTAAGGATGGAGCTACCAGGTAACAGGAAAAGAGGAAGGCCTAAGATAAGGTTTATGGATGTATGAGAGAGGACTTGCAGTATGTTGGTGTGACAGAGCAAGATGCAGAGGACAGGAAGAAATGGAAACAGATGATCCGCTGTGGCGACCCCTAACGGGAACAGCCGAAAGAAGATAATGATGATGAGGAAGGCATACCTAAAAACTGACAGATTTTGAATCACAGTTAATTTGCTGTCATCCAAACAATTAAACTGACCAATTTGGAGTGTGTTTCTTGAATAACTTGACTGTACTGATTTTTCAGTCCCCAAACATTCCAGCTGTTTTTTTTTTTTTTTTTCCTGAGAGAGTGCACTATATTTAAAATGCAATTTTCTTTGACCTTTGAACTTTGGTGATTCAGACTGGAACACCCTCTGCTTTCTTTATTGAACAACCTTGCTTTCACACACATCAGCTTCCCATGTTGAATGATAGTAAAACAGGCTGCTGTTTGTGATACAGGAATTTTAGAGAGGCATGGAATATACTTTCCAGATGAGAAGTGTCCAGTTGTCTGTCATTTATCCTGATGAGAACTTCTACAAGAGATAACAGTTTTGTTTACAAGCCAGTAATCAATCTGCCCAGGGCCATATCTTAGAGTGGGTATACTAAAAGAATCTCAAAGCAAGTGACATATGCACTGAACACCTGATAACTCAAAAGCGGTAATACAGAAAAATAAAATATATCTGTTTAAGTCTTCAGCATGATGGGAAAACACAAGCAAGAAATAAACTGGATTTGTCTCCATAAAATGTATCCACTTACTTGGGCCTTGGTCATCATTTGCATGTTCATAGTGTACAGTGTGTCTGTATTCTAGTTATGTAAGTAT